>NC_039264.1:22738730-22836577 GCF_003368295.1 Carassius auratus | reverse complement strand
GCACCGTAACGTAGGGATCACTGGAGCCAGTTTTGTCCTTTGCTTGCAGGCCCTGGCACATAATACTGATCGGAAAAACAACAGGGTTCATATTAATATTAACTGATATGACAAACTTGTTCTAGTCAAAGTGGGTCATTACACGTGATGCTGATCTTGGCTGACCACTTGGACGTCCCGTCCAGGACGCTTTGCTTGACCTGCTTCATATGTGGCCACGTGTGTTGCCTTGAATGACTCCAAACACATCCTGAATCAGCTCAAATATCTCAGGCTTGTTGCGTTCACGGATCTTTCATGCGGTCTTTCAACACCATGATGATGTTCTGCGTGCGATCCTCAGCTCCATGCTTAGAGCTCTTCTCCGCCGCCCCTGTGGAAGATGGATAAGGATTGGAAACGGATGGAAGGTTTTTTTGATGTTTTTGATAGAAGTCTCTTATTCTCACCATGGCTGCATGTATTCGATCAATTTAAAATAACAGTTTTCTATGTTAATATATTTAAAAATCTAATGTTTTCATATGATGGCAAAGCTGAATTTTCAGCAGCCATTACTCCAGTCTTTAGATCCTTCAGAAAATACGCTGACTCAAGACATCAATAATATTTCTTCTTATTTTTAATGTTTTCATTGCTTTATTTTTTTTGCGAAAACTGTGATAAAATACCAAGAAATAACTAAAAGATAACATTTTTTTTTAAAGATACAAACTTATTCTGCGAGAATGCAATTAAATGTATTACAATTGACAGTGAACATATTTATAATGTTGCAAAGATTTATATTTCAAAAAAAGTAAAAAAAAAAAATGTAATATGAAAAAATATGAATATATGAGCTGCTGGAATGGCTGATGAAAATTCAGCTCTCATCAGAGAATAAAAAAAACATTTTAAAATATACTGGAAAAAAACGTTCTAAACACTGTCGTAATAAGAGTAACAATATTTCACAATAATTCTGTTTTTACTGTATTTATATTCAAATAAAAACGAATAAAAACAATATATTTTTCCCAAACTTTTGACAGATATTTGAATATAACAAAAATTATAATAGTTATATATTTTAAAAAAAATATAGAGATGTTTTCTATATAAAATAATATACTATTGTTCACAGATTGTGGGATCATTACGTTTTTTTATATTTTTTAAGCGTTTCTTTTGCTCATCAATGATGAATATATTTGATCAAAAATACAGAAAAAAACTATTGATATTGTAAAATAACGACTTTCTGTTTTAATATGCTGTAAAACATAATTTATTACTGTGACGCAAAGCTGAATTTTTCAGCATAATTACTCTGTTTTTCCCATTCCGACTCCTAACAACAAAAATTATTAATCAGCACAAACTGTTTCCAATATTGATAATATTTTAGAATGATTTCTGAAACTTTTCCCAAACTTTTGAACAGTGGCGTATTTTTTGTATGCGAGCATCTTACTCTGTAAACAATCTGCATTAAGCAAATCTTGACACTTCTCGTGACACTTGACCCCACACTCGGTGCAGCGCATGCCCTGTCGAGCGATGCCCACAGAAGCCCCTCGCACTCGTAGCAGTAGGTGGGGGTGGTGGCCGTCCACACCTCAAAGTTGTGTGGTGTAGTACAGGAAATGGGGTAGATCAAAGCCTGCAGGGACTTTTATAGACGTGACTCTTCTGCATGGTCATAAAAAATCAACAGGTAAATGGAAAACAGTTCTGGAGTGCAAAATATCAATGTCCAGGAAGATAACGGGTCTTGTTGACATACCAATTCTTCATTGTTAAGTGTGCTGGAGGCCATAGCAGAAGTGATACCTGCTTTTCGAGAGTTCTGGACAAGGGACTACAAGAGAAAAAAAAAAGTAGGTCTCAAAATAAAATTAGGAGAAAATGTATGTATATGTTGAGTTTGTGGTTGGAACTGAAGCCTTTAACCCATGAGTGCTGAAAAGGTGAATACTTACCATTGCCTGCAGGAGGTTAGGCATTGGAAAAAGAAATAAAACAAAACATTTTAGAATTTTGCCAAAGGTAACACGGCAAGTTTTTAATTCATACATTAACTCAACCAGGGTTGACTGAGTAAATAAGGTTTTACTTTTTATAGATCTACTGACTTGGAGAAAAGTATTCATGTAAAGAGGCCACATGGAGAAAGTATTTACATAAAGAGGCCACAAAAAAGTGCTTGTCCAACAAGAATGCATGTACAATGCAAGAGAGAGCAGAGAGAGAGAGACAGAAAGAGAAGGAGGAGGTACTTTGTCTCTAGTTGAATTGTTTTTGACATGCATTTTCATTCTGCTCAAGTCAGCACTTTGGCGTCTGACTCTTAGAGTCAGTATCGGTGACGGTAAGATGGATTAAAACCGACTAACTGCGGAGCTGTTTAGTGCAGTATGCTAATTTCTCCCTCATCTTCCAGTCTGTAGCGTCAAAGCCAGCTCTGACAGATCTCCAGTGAAGGCTGCCAGGATAAGTACAGCCAGACCTACACAACAGCTGTCAGCTAATGAACGTTTTTTTTTTTTTTTTTGGCTCTTGTTACTTTGTTTAATCAATACACAACTAACTCTCCTGTCAATCTAATGAAAAGCTTCTTCAGAAAGCGTTGTTAACAAGTAAACTCAAAAATGGATTCTGCAGCTTGTCGATGTAGATAATAAACATGCACTAATGCAACACAACTCTTTAGCATTTTGTTAACACTTGCAATGCAATCAATTTAGCACTAAATTAATACATTGTGTTGGCTGTAACCAGATTGAATTAATAGCTACATTTAAATGTGGTTATTATTACATCGTATCTTGCTTGTTTTTGAACATGCACTGATGAATTAGGCATGATAAGACCAGAAACATGTATTATTAGTTGGATCAATCTAGATTTCTTGTTGGCTTTAGCATCTATATTTCCTCTATCAATGCGAGAACCAATGATGCATCAGAGGAAAAGTTCAATAAGCTCCCAAAGTAGGTTACAGGCACAAAACAAGGTTAGCAGACAATGAAGTCAGCTCAGGCAAAAATACACAGGCCTAAAGAATGGGACTGTAAAGGAGACATTGAGGCAGGAGATGCATCAGTCTACAGGGTGAATGGAGCTGAGTCATGCTCTGATGACGTCTAACCCTGTAGCCTTGATTCAAACAGATGTGCCACAGAGACTTCTGTGAACTACAGACCCTTGACAGACTGCTGCCCAAAATAACCCCTCTGATGTGTATGGACGGTGCTTTTGAAGAGTTGGGAAGGTGATGTTGGACCAGCAATGCTTTAGTTGAAAGTTTGACGCACTGAGGCAGATGAGGTTGTGTGACTCACCAGGTCTCGGACGAGAGGGATGGCTTTCCTCTTGCGTAAGTCAGGCATGCTGTCTATGCTGTAAAGAGCACCTCCAGGCCTGCGGATCAAATGCGTTATATATATATATATATATATATATATATATATATATATATATAAATATTGAATGAACTGTAGTAAAGAAATAAAACAATGCCAAGTTGACAAAATATAACATTAAAAAGTATATAAATCACTTGTTTTTCGAAAGAAACATTATCCAACAGTAATACCAGCAGGTAAAGTTACAGCGGCAGTCCGCGTCTCTCTGGCCTCCCCTGAGCCCATTGAGTTTTTAACAGACCCCCTGAAGCGTGCCTTGAGTTTGTTGGGGGTAATTGAGAATGAATGGGAGAAAGTAACGTGAAAGGAGACAATGCCTCTACTGCGATATGAATTGGATATGACTGGTTATGTTGGACTGTGGATGTTTCATGTGATTAATCCTGGCCTTTTGTTTTTCTGTGCATTTCAAGTTTGCGGATCAGTCTAAATTAACAATATAATAGTGTTAATTGGAAAACTAATTTAAAAGTAAGTAAACAACTCATACACTTACAGATAACCTCTTTGTTATGTCAAAGTAAGATTTAAAAAGGCATGAAAACATGATCTGTGGGAGTTTTTTAATGAGTAATCAGCTTGAAATTTGAGGTAAATCTCTGTCTTTGACTAATATTTACCGATCTTTTAATGATCATCTGAAAAAAAAATCAAAAATAGTTACAAGTTTAAAAATTAAAAAGAGTAACTGAACTAACTAAATATATTGTTAAAATGTATACTGCCTTGAGTTATTATTTTGGATTAAATATAAAAAGCTTAAAAACATTAACTGAATTTACATTTGATTTACATTACACATAAAAAACAATAAAAAAAAAACAATAAGTAAAGCTTCGTGTTAAGCATTTTCCTCCATAGAAAATCGTTATAACGTAAAAAATAAATAACTAAAATAAAAAAGTGGCTTAATGCATTAAGAAAGTAATATTAAAAGGTATAAAAAAACTCAGTGTACTGATGATATAAACTATATGCAGACAAGCAGCCCAGGATATGAACACAAAGTGCATGCATGTTAAGTGTTTTCCTTTGATAGAAACCATTAATAATAATAATAAAAAAAAACGCTTAACGTGGCTTAAACGTTAAAGACAGTGGTATATAAAGGCCAAATAAAGTAATTTTATGTGTCTGACTTCCAGTCTTATACATTTCCGCAATTTTAAGCTATACAGAACAGTTCATCTTGCTGTTTGATGTTGTGAACCGACACACAGGGTGGATAAAACAAAAAATGTTACTGTTTATTGCACTCTGTTATTTTTCTCATTATCTCCCTACTGTGCATAATGAAGCAGAAGTCTTGCACATTCACAGAGAAAAAGGCTTACTTCCACATTGAAAAATAAGGTGGTTAAGTTGGTGGTGTTGCTACAGTAGCGAATTTATACCATTCTATCTCTCACTGCAGCCAAAAGTATCCGCTTGCGCTTGAAGCCACTGAGTCACATGATGGCATGACAACAAAACAGCATAGCAGGGGAGGAGCAGCAATGTTTGCATTCGAGATGTAAAAAGAGCGATATATACACACACAGACAAGTCTAATCTTTGTTAAATGTATTAAGCAATGTATTAAGTATAGAGGAGAGAAAAATAACCTTGTGTTTCAATCTAATTGGGCTAGTATTGTTCCAATACCAATACAAACGTTGGCCTTGATATTACCGATATTAGGATCGATCCGCCCACCCCTAGAGCGTATTCTTCATAGTGATTCATAAAGCTTCAGGTACTTCCTTGATGTTAAAATGTTTACATAAATTATATATCATCTAAAGCATGAACTTTGAATTGCTCAGACGCATAGCTGCTCTGAAAAAATTAGCTGCAGTCCTTTGGTGACACTCACCCTGCTTGCAAAAAGAGTGACGCAAGTCCTGGAGTCTCGCCTCGAGCCTGGGACAACAGGGAGTTACAGCAGGGTCAGTGACAGATCTCTACATCTCTCTTTAATCCATCGGCTAAACCATATTTAAAATTTTTTCATATCCATGCAGACCTCACAATGTAATTTCAGTGATATAATTTATAATAAAGAAAAAGACCATTGTCTGTTTTGAGAGGAGAAAGAGCCTGCAGTCAGCTGATCTCATTGACGTCAGTTGCAGGACTCTCTCATAATTAGACTGGATTTGCCGGACATCTTTATCTCATCCATCATTATTCTTTCATCACAACTCCATGAGTATCTCAGAGGAAGCAGGCTGCAGCCATCGGTCAGGAATATGTGTTTAATTTGGACCCACACATAGTCACACCCACCTTTCAGACTGCTTGTCCAGCTTCAGTAAAGCAGTGAAGAACATGACAATCATCATGGCAATGACAAAAAACTGAAAGAAATAAAACACAAAAAAGCAAAAACAAATGGGGTTGAACACAAAGAGGGGGCAGGGCATGAAATCTCAAAACAAAGACTTGTATTGTAAACATATGTAAAATGTAAACTTAAAAGCAAGTGACAAAAAAGTAACATGACGTGGACAAGACAGGCAAGAAAAAGGACAACAACGCCGGGCAAGAAGACTAACAAAAACTGACAACCCAGTGTTGGCCAACAGAACCAACTGTACTGGGCATAAGCAAGCTGGCAAACTTTGATTGGTTACTGAATTACTATGTACTTGGAGAAAGCTAATCAAACAAATATAGTATCAATGTCAGGCTTCACAAGACCTCATGTACCTCCTGAAGTTGAAGGCGAACCCTGTTGAAGAGTCGCAGCCAGTTGGCTTTGGCCCTTAGTGCAGGGTCCACAGGTGGCTCCAACTTTGGTGTGCTGGGAAAGGATGGACATTTTTTTTTAGATATAACTTGCATTCAGCAAAATGTCATGAAAGGCTACACCTTCTCCAAGGACAAACTTACCTCTCTGAGGAGCATCTTTCTTTTCTTGTTCTGCTTCAGGCAGGACCTCAGTAGCAGGGGTAAGCAAAGGTTCTCAGAAGGAGCTGCTGCTTGCCTGCAGGTGTTGGGACCTTCTCAGGCTCCAACTCTGAGACTCGTGGTGGGGTCAAGGTATGAGGACCTTGGCAAAACACCCTGTGGCTGCTGTGGGGGCGGTGACTTTCGCTTAGACTCAATGGTCTGGAATGGTGGTTGAGATTGTGGTGGGCTGTTGCTGGTGTATGGAAGCCTGTTTCTCCAGTGGTGGACGGCTGGTTGGGGCCTCAAGGAGCTAACGCTGGGCAGTGCTGGTTGGGGTAGGGGTGTAAGGTGGCTCCTGCTCTTCACTGAGAGTACCATCCAGTGGATAAAGGTCTCCGTCCTCTTCATACACCATTCCTTCCTCTTCCTCCTCATAGGGATACTCCCTTGCTCTTGCTCATAGATCTCACCATCCTCTTCATCATAGAGTGCACCTTCTTCACCTCCATCTTTGTTATACTCCCCATCATCACTGTAGACGCCCATGCGGCTCATCTGGATCCCAACCAGGTGAGTCTTTACCATAGCTAACGGAGGAATGGCAGGAATGGTAGGAGTCATTCTCATCGTAGAACTCTCCGGAACCTCGGAAGCTCTCACCATCCTCTGGGCCAAACTCCTCACTGAGTTGGGAGCTGCCACGGCTCAGCTCACCCGAGGAGGCATAGCGACTACTGCCGGTGGGGCTGTGGGAGTAAAGAGTTGTTAGTTATAGGTCATGGAAGAAACAAGATGGGCGACTGCTAATATACGGTTTATGGGCCATAATAATTGTGGTAAAGAAAGCAGGAACGACCAACCATAAAGGAATCTTATCCTTGTCAGCTGATAGAAGTCTCTCCCTGCTGAAAACAAAAGCTTAAACCTGCCAAATATGGTTTTCTGCTCTTAACTGGTCTCTCAGAAGGCTGGCCAATACACCATCTTAAACCAGCTAAGACAAGCAAACAAATTTAGGGTTGGTTTAATGGTATTCTCTTCAGCAGGGAAAAGGTTTCTGCTTATTTATGGATGTATGCGTGCAGGTAAGGTGGTGAGAGAAAACAAGACAGAATCCTGAGGTTCATTTGAGGGATTCGAAGGAAAAAACTCACATCAACATACTGCTTTAAAAAGAACTGTTTCACAAAAACTGCTAAATGCCAATGGGAAGAGTTGTCCATGGACAGATTCATCCAGGTGGACTTAAGAAAGGACAACACATTGAAAAAACAGAGAGAGAAACACTGAGCTGAAAGAAAAGGGGATACAGCATTTTCCTGTGACACTTTAAACAATGGAAGGCTATTTATCTTTGCTGATGAATGAGCCAATTAGGTGTAGAGAGATTGAGAGAATGGAATGAGTAAGAAAAGATGCGCTGCCACACACACACACATTATCGATTACGGGACCTAAGGTTTAGTAATGCATGAAGAATCAGAAGCGAAAGAGATGGGGTGTGTAATAGGCTGTGAGCCAAAAAGCATCTGGGCTTCAGACTAGAGGAAATATGAGAGCCACAGGACACACACACAATTACACATACAATCACAATTCTGTCAAGCCTTTCCGCCGATTAATCATATATCCTTGTCACCTTTTCTCACTTCCTCGCACACAAACCCATAAATTCTCAAGACACACACAAGACACATTTTGGCTTTCGGAAAGGTTTTGTCCATGAGATGCTGAAAGGGTAAATCAGTGATGTGAACATCCCCTGGTCTCTGTCATAGCCATCAGCATGGTCCATTCTGCTGCCCACACACAGCCTAGTGTGTCTAAAGGCTATGTAATTAGCGCACACTAGGCTTTTGCAATTACAACGTTATTCTCTAACTCTGTCAGGCATATAGCAGGCAAATAACAGACTTCACAAAAAACACACTGTGTGACCAACCCAGTGGACCCCCATTTGCAATTGCACCAAATTCCGATTTACACAGTACAGAAGTCACAAGAAAAAGCTTCTGAGACGTACGGGTTGGTTACCTAATAACAGGTGACAGGTCATTAACAGGTACACAGTAGTCATGATAGAGGACATAGATACATATACAAAGAGGTATACATAGAGTATATATATCAATAGACCATGTATGTAAGAGAAGGACTGATGCGCATGCATGGCAAGCATAGCGAGGACCACAGGACCAGACAAGTCCAATTCCACGACATCATCACAGCGGGACGGAATCACAGGCTGGAGCAAGAAGAAGAGCAGGAGGAGGAGGTGGAAGAGGGTGGAGGTGTAGGAGCTACGGAGACCCACCTATCAGAGAGCGAGTGCCTACTGTCTAAGGAGTACTGGCGGCTGGTCCGCCTGCTTGAGCCAGAAGCCGAATCGAGATCGCTGCGGTCGTTGGTGGCGGAGTCTAAACTATCATAGCGTCTGGTGAAAGGGAAGGGGATGGGGGAGGCAGGAAGAGGAGGAGCATGAGTAATGTCTTTTTTCATCTCACCTTATGTGTTGGGAAAATGACCCAACTTAAGGCAACGGTTAATCAGCTACTAAGAGACTCTTATCAAAAGCATCACTTTGGGATCAGGGTCTATCCATTTGTAAGACTGTAGGGTGGCTGCTTTGAGGCAGCTATGCCTCCTTTTGGTAAAACTATCTTAAGGGACAGTTCCCCAACAGTCTGCCCTGTTAAAAAAAAAACAGCATATGTTTTGAAGCATGGCAGCTGGTTTGAGCTGGCTTAAGCTGGTCCTTAGTTGGCCACGAGTTGGTTAATAGCTGGTCATGTGTTGGTCCTTAAGCATCAGCTTCTACTCAGGACGGGCTGATAACCAGCTCAGGACCAACTAAGGACCAGTTCAAACCAGTTGCAATGTTAAAAACTTGGAGAAGGAGCTTCAGGTGCCATTTGGGACAAGGCAAGAGTCTTAGAGCACAAAGTCTCCAGCATGCAATGCAATAATGTAGGGAATACCACTTTTGCAAGACAAAATGTACAGGAAATAAAAACTCGTTTTGAAGTGAAATGGGCCAAAACGAACAATTGAGGGGAAACGTTGCATTCATATCACAGAGTGGCACCAGTGTGGCTCCGAACCCATGAAGTGTATACAATGACCGCTCATCCATGGCTTGTATAGTCACCAATGCATAGGAATAAGAACAGAGGAAAGTCCCACAGACACAGTGAATGTTTTTACCAACTGATAGATGCTAAAGTGACTAGAATTAGAAAATACATTGCAACCAGGAATTGGGGCTTATGGAATTTACCTAATGGGTCTCTGGTTATCATAGTCATAGTCATGCATGTCGTTGTAGCGGGAGCCATGGTGCATGTGACGGATGGGGTATTGGTGCATGGATGCGTTGGGCTGAGAAGTGGTGTAGAATGGAGGCGGGATGCTGTTGCTGGTTTCGCTGCGGTAATCACTGTCTCGATCGTCCACAGCACTGTCTGGATCGTCATCTGAGAAGCAAGTGCAGAATTTAGATGTAAATTGTGTGGATTAACTGTAATATCTGGTACTTTTTTTAAATATTGATGTTCTAGGACCAAAACCATGCCCATCATACTTTGGGAGGAGTCAATGAAAGTTTTCATGCATTTCTTTTTAACCCATAAAACAAAGTTTACTTACTTTGCTGGTCCCCCCATAGACTCCAGTTACCTATTAGAACAATGAGTCGACACAAAAATTAGAAGCAGGCCAAGAAAATTTTTTTTTTTTGAGACACATGCCTCTGTGTGACCATGGACAAGCAGCTTGTTATAAATCTAGGTTGTAAAACTACCAGGTATGACACAGACATAAATTTGGATGTCTGGAGTGCAGAATAGTGACCTCACCCAGGCACGCTAAGTGCTAATGGTTAATAGCTCTGATGTAAAGCAATAAAAAATGGCCTGTTGGCAAACCAAAGATTCCCGCTCCTTAACCCACACATGCATGCAATATTGCTGAATACTGTCCAGGAAATCTTTATGCACCATGATGCTAAGCCATCCATCTAGTGCTCAGAGATAAAGCAATTTCATATTGGACCTGCTGATGGGGTGACTGGACCTCTAATGAGGTTCTGCACACATCAACTTCAACCTACCAAGGGGACTTGCAATTTATAGTGTGTGTCTAAGTGTGAGTAGCGCTTAAAAGCTCACAGCACTGAGTTGATGGCACTGGAAGTGGTCTCTCGTGCTCCTCCTGGTATGTGTACTGCAAAATAAGCAAACAAAAATTACTGTTTGAACAGGTGATAGTCTTTATTTTAACAGGTCAGTAGTTCAGAAGGCAAAGAAAAAAAAAACTGTTCAGGTCTCAGGAGTACTCTGACAGACTCAAATTAATGCATGTTCCGCCCTTGGGCTCTGGGGAGGACTGTAAACACAACAAGACTCACATCTTGGTCCCTCATGGCATTAAGCTGCTCCAATTTCTTGGCCCAGTATCGAGCTTCCTCCTCTGGTATATCTAGAATGATGAAAACTATGGGTTAGCATTAGGACGATTGTGGACCAAATGCAGTATTTTAGAAAGCAAAACACAGTAAGGATACCTAATGGGAGTTCAAATCGTGTATCCAAAAGCACTCGATGGAACGTGGGATCTTTGGTGCCACAGATCTCATTCTCAGCCATAATGACCTGGGAGTCTAAAGTCAGCCATTGTCCTGGACCTTCCTACAACACAAGAGAAAAAAAAGCACTGCGCTCAGAGACATGTTGTTGTCTGTAGGAGTGGGAGTCATTTTATTTCACACCAACGATACATATAAAGTTAATTTTGCTTTAAATAATGCCTTTATGATATAAACATGTTTGATATCAAAGAATATCAATATGTCAATATCCCAAAAAACAAACAAAAAAACTTAAGCTCACTGAAGACAAGTAAACAATCAGCGATTAAATAAGAATTAGGAACTAATTACAAGCAATAGGATGAAAAAACAAAACCTAATACAGAAAAACAAATAAATAATGTATTGTAAATATTCGTTTTTTTATTGTATTTGTATTTGTATTTTTTTTGATAATGTAAGAAAAGTTGTTTAAATGTTTTGCTTGAGCAACTGTGTTGTGCCGTGTGCAAAGTATTATGCAATAACTGCATGAGTGTAAAAACAAAAATGCACTTCACGATCGAAAATTTAGGTGAGATAAATAAATATTTTAGAAAAATGTTTCCTTCCACCCCTCAAATAAAATAAAGAAATAAATGAATAAAAAACCCTATGAGAGGGAAATTCTCCCCATTTTCACAAATGAAATTCAGGCCCTGAATAAACGTCTAAAAATCCTAATTAATGTATTACTATAAATAATTCTACATGATAAAAAAAAAAGATTGGTATTGGTGATCGTATCGGCAGATACTGCTTTCTGTAATTTGTGATCAGCCTCAAAAATCCTGATCGGAGCACCCTTAAAAATATTATATAAGGGCCTTTCGCACCGCTTTAGTTCCAGAACTAAATGTGAAGTACTAATGTACTGGGACGATTGTGCTCAAACTATTTCCCAGTTTTATTTAAAGGATTGTAAGTGACGTAAACCGGTTACAGAGAGGTCATTTGTGCGCGGCGTTAACAACAGGAGAATGGAGGGCGCTGTCATCAGAGCTGTGTTTTTGTTGCATCTCACAGGTTTCACAATAATGGACATGAAATGTCTACGTATACATACATTTAAATTAAATAAATGTATGCATTTAGCAGACGCTTTTATCCAAAGCGACTTACAGTGCATTCAGGCTATCAATTTTTTACCTATCATGTTTTCCAGGGGAATCGAACCCCCAACCTTGCACTAGCTTGCTTGCTAACGCAACGCTCTACCAGTTGAGCTACAGGAAAGAAGAGCTACAATGTTTACAGCGTTTTAAATCATGGCAGGTGAGGGCGTTTTCATACACGTCTGGCCAATCAATGTATACTTACGTCACGGTTAGTACCAGTTGTGCTGGTTAGACCCCGCTCCAGAGTAGGAGCTAATTTGGTTCTCAAAAAGGCAGTCCGGTACTAAAATCGCATTCCAGTTCCGGAGGTGCAAAAAAAACACCAAAAAGTGGGTAGTTCCACAATTAGTTCTGGTACTATGAAAATTCTCCTGCGGTGCGAAAGGCCTTATAGAGTCTTACAAGGAATGGTTTCTGCTTGCAATGAGAGCCAATGGTAGGCTTCAGCTACAGATCTACACATATAGCTCTACAGAGGCTGAGAAAAGCTGCAAGCTGTTGGAGGCCAGGCTGGCCATCTGGGCAGTACCTCGTTCGACTGTCGAATGCTGCGCAAAGGGATCCACAATGTGCCAACCATGGTGTCCCAGATCAGTCCTTTGTTCCATACCTCAACTGTCAGGCCCAGATCCAGCCTGTTAATCTCACTAGAAGACGAAGTGAAGGGTAGTATTGAGAAACAGAGAGATGGAGAGAGATATTCATGTGTTTTTATGATGATATGGAGACAATACTGGTATGTCTGCTTCATATATCTTCAGTTAATAAACCCACATTAATAATCAAGAGACCTAAGGCAAAAGATTCTGAATTACTGTGGAGAAACTGCAAGACAAGTTTTAGTTCGATTAGACATGCTGAAAAAACAGCCCCCAGAGAATGGTGGAGGACAAAAATAAAATCCATTTTGACAGGGGCACTATTTTAAATGGAAAAAGAAACAGAAAATAGCAATAAAAACCAAACAGGGAACAGACAACAATGCCATCTGTGTCTTGGGCATCTCCAGCACCACTCCAAGTGAAGCTCCATAGGACTACGATCTCTAAAGCCACATCAAATCCTAATAAGATATTAAAACCAATCCTTCTTACAGACCACAGGGGCTAATCTTGGGGACAGTGGTGGTGCTGCTTTAGACATTACACAGCAAGATACAGAGGTGCTGACTCAAAATGAAGCTCTTGCAGTGTCAACCAAATGCTTTCGTAGTTTTGCTCTCAGTGTCTCAAAATTTTCTTCATTAGAACATTCACATTCTGAACAAAATGTGCAAAAACATTTTCTTATTTGTGAATGGATGCAAGTGTGCTGCTTTGTTGTTCTAACTGGTTGCTAGGGTAGTCTGGGTGGCTAGTTGGGGCGTAATGGTACACAGAAGTCACGGTTCGGTACGTACTTAGGTTTTGGGTTCACAGTTCAATATGAGTTCAGTACAACAGAAGTTTTTTTTCATTTATTCTGAACAGACAGTAGTGCTACGTATATGTAGCATGACTAGTTGTTTTTGATTTGATTTAGATTTACATAAGACACCTGCACAAAACAAAAACAGCAGAGGGACTGAATTCAAATGCAAATTTATTACTGACAGCAGATGGCGCTTATGGAACAGCAACGATATAGAGTTTCCTATATAAACCCACAAATAGTTTTCTTCCTATATTTCGAGCATCATGAACAATGAGCTTGACCTGCCTGGTACAGTATTTTCTCCCGTTTACAGACTTCATAAAAACTCCACACAAATTACATTTGGGAAATAATTGCAATGCAGTTTGCATGGAATTCTGGAATTGAGATCGGCCCAAATAAAACCCAAAACCAGTTCCAGTTTATAGCCGGTCAATCAGAGCATCTCTAGAGCCTAAACTTTCCAACACTGCTGATTTAAAACAAGCAGGCGGTTCTACAAGCTCTTGTTTGCCGCAACGATTTTGGGTTGTTGCATAGATTGCCTCTTCGTCTGCTCTTTCCTGTTGTGACGGTTAGCATTGCATTTCTGCATGCGCCCCCTTCTGGATTGATCCCTATAACTGACTGTATTCGTTGTTTGATTACATAAACCAAACAGTGACAATTTGGGGCAAATACATGTACTGTTACACTTCTAGTGGCTACTACAATGATTGCTAGGACAAGTTATGCAGGTTCTTATATGTTCAGGGCAGTGTTGGGAGTAACGGTGTTTAAGTATAACGGCGTTACTAACGGAGTTAAATTTTCAGTAATGGAGTAATCTAATTAATTACTTTTCCCATCATTGCAACGCTGTTATCTTTACTGATAATGTTAAGTGTCGCGTTACTACAATTTGGTTGAATAAAGTGCGAGGTGTCATGCTTTGGCTAGTGGCTACACATCAGCTGCCTGACACCGTTGCGAAAACAGATAATGATTGGCTGGGTGGGCGGTGGCCTGCTCACGCTGTCTCACTGCATGCTCCAACAACCACTAAACACAAGACGGCACCAGCGATAATGGCGTTCTCGAATTGGAAGTACCAGGAATTAAAGGCAAGAATGTTTCTGTGACATGCACGGTATGCCCAGGAAAAAAGACTTTATCCACGTCTGCCTGAAGCAACTCAAATCTTATGAACCACCTCAATCAACACATGCTAACATGTTACTGTACTGAATATTTAATGCTGTGTTCAAACCAGACACGACTTGCACAAATAAATCTAGTTTTATAAGTATTTAATGTGAGAATATAGTTGTTTTAAACTCAAATATATGGTTTATTTAAAAAGACAGCTTCTATTTAAGAATGTGTTTCGCTGATTTTCGGAGGTTGTCAGTACGCGTCTGTGCAGACGCTCTATTAGCGTCTGGTGTGAACTCACCATAAGAGTTGGATAGTGTTCTGTTTATTGTTTGCCTTAATGTTGCACTTGAATTTTATTTTTATTTCTATGCATATCATATGGCAGGCTGCAATCTATTGAATTAAAATAAATACAACATTTTCTAAAATACTTAGTGTTTTTATTCTTCAATCAGTTAATATAAACATCTTATATATTAAAGATGTTATAGGACATAATAGCGTTATAGAACATAAAAAATAACGTCACAGTTACTTTGCTGAGTAACTAATTACTTTTACAATGTGGTTAATGAGTTACTAACTCAGTTACATTTTAGGAGAAGTAATTTGTAACTGTAACTAATTACTTTTTTAAAGTAAGATGACCAACACTGGTTCTGGGTGTTTGAATTGGTAAACTAAGTCAAAAGAGCTCATCCAAAGCTTTTTGAAGTGTTTAAATTTAAGATATTACTTTGTTGTACTTCGTGAACTCCTCTATTTAAATGTTTTCTATTCTTTCAGGACAACAAGTATAGAAGACAAGATTTACTGCAATTAGTGCTAAGCAACATTTGGGCCCTTGAGGATGAAACCATTAGGGGGTACTTCCTGACTGGCACTACCAAGGGAATGCCAACTGTCACATGCAAAAACAGAAATAGCTCCTTCTTCAAGGTTCTTGTCAGCTCAGTCGTAAGGATTGAAACGTACTCTACACATGTTTGTGACGGCAAATGATTCTAGCTACACTAGCTCAAGCTCTCACGATATAGGCTATGAAATGTGTCTGAATGCAGTTTAATTCAAGTACAGATGGCATTCTCGGCATTACCACTAGGGAACACACATTAAGGGTGCACAATGGGACCCTGTGCTTGGAATGCTTTGCCCAAACATTTGCATCAGCATCATGACTTACTTGTTTCTAGTCTTTCCTTGCACTGTTAAAAAGAAAGTGAAGAGGAACTCACAACATGAAGTCCTGTTCCCAACATGGCTGACTGCCGCGCACGGTTACGGTGGTGCTTTTCACGTTCTGAACCTTCAGTGACACGTACGTGTTGAACTTCTCTGCAAAGAAATACCAGTGCATTTAATAGACTGCTGCAGGAAATAAAAATACAAAAAGATATTGTGGAAAGCTAGTTACAGTGAGACTTCAGGCTTACCTTGTGGTCCATCGAGCTTGGCTTTCTTCACTGTAATAGAGAGAGATCGGTGTGTAAATAAGTAATAAACACAGGTATTAAAAATAATCACACTTTACATATCAGGCAGCGCATTTCACATTCAATGTCAGCATATTTGCATTTCTGCAAAAGGGATTCCTCAAGGCTAGACTCCAGTTTGTAGGGATTTTCAATTAGTGGGAAGGCAACTCATATGACTTCAGCTTGAACATACAAAAAGTGCCATGATACTGTCATGGTTTTTGGACATGGCAATGTTTTTTGGTATGTACCGTGTTGCATAGTGTTACCATGGTAAATAAATACTTTGATAATCATTCATTACCAAAGTATAAGGTGAACTTAAGTTGAATTTATATCAAAGTATCCTGTAATCACAAGTGTTGTTAAAGAGAAATACTCATGAAAACCTTTAAAACCATCATGTCAAGCAACAAAAGAAACACAAAACAAGTTTTTCTGTGCAGATTAGGAACAATTTGGGTGCTTATGAAACCTCAGAGGGGTCTAGAGAGGCAGTCACTGTCAGTTATGCTTAGGGGAAATCTGAAAAAAAAAAATCCCCTACTGAGCTTCTTTTAAAGCCGAGTGACATCAGTGACCCCATTCATAATTCATATTCCCCTATTCAGAGTGGGTAGAAGCATCCTCGAGTTAAGGGGACCTTAAAATAATTCCAATCCTTCCACTGTAATCCTTCACAGTCAGCGTTCCTCTTTAAATTCAGTGCAGAATATCTCACTTCCTCTAAAACTCTTACCGGCTGACATTTTCAACACCTGAGAGTGGCTCTAAGTTATACCGAACGCAAAGCATATGAGTCAGAGGTTTTTGACAAACTGATAATATCACAAACAAACGAAATGGAAACTCTCACATTGCATTCGTCTGTTTGCCAACATACTGCAAATCTACACTTAAATGCTTGGGGAAAATTGAACATCCATTTCCTGCTGAGAAGGGGGAATGTTAGTGCTGGTTTGTTGCTAGTCTAGCTGGCACAACGGCTTCCTTAAATTTGGTTGAAGCCACTCAACAAGTATAATCAGGTAAACCTGACTGATCAAGGAAGTCGAGCTGGTTAAGCTACAGTACGGTAGTTAAAATGCCTAATGGAGTGATGCTAACATCCAAAACACTGAAATTTGTTGCATTCCATAAATGCTAATAGCTCCAGATGACAATATGTGAGTGTTATGGTATGGAATTGGAGCGAGGTGCAGAGTTTGCCCACAGTAGTGGGTGATATCATTCCAGGTCGGGTTTGGCAGCTATGAACAAATCACAGCCTTGCTGATATTAAGTACAATAAATGAACATCTAGTTCATGTGCAACCCTCACACAGTACATCAACAGACGGTTGGCTGAACATCTGATGCATAAAGCACACAAAATGGGAAAACACTTTGGGAGGATTTCCAGGAGTTCTTTAAAGGTACTTTAATTCTTTACAGTGTTAGCAGTTCAGCCCAAAAACAAGAATTCTGCCATTAATTACTCACCCCCATGTTATTCCAAACCTGTATGACCTTCTCTCATCTTTGGAACACAAATTAAGATATTTTTGATGAAATCCGAGAGCTTCCTGACCCTTCATAGACAGCAAGGGAACTTCGTCATTCAAGGCCCAGAAAGTAAGGACTTTGTTAAAAGAATCCATGTGACAACAGTGGCTGCAATTTCAAGAAGCTACAAGAATACTTAATGTGTGAAAAAAACAAAAAACAAACAAAAAACAAACAAACAAACAAACGTTACTGTCGTTAACACACGCAGACACACATGGAAGAGAAGAAACTGAAATAAAATCATTCAGAAACAATTTTAGCATCTTTTGTGTATAAGATACATTATTAATCATAATCATCACTCGTTACAGAAACACACTCCAAAGTAGAACAGATCTAGCATTTTGAGCGACATAATGCACTTTTCCACCACGTAGTTCAAGGAACTCAGTCATAGCTAGGAACAAACCAGTAGGGTCGTTCCTAGAGAACCAATTTATCCCTCGGGCCATTGTCCTGGTTTAATTCGCATCGGCAGCAGGAGCTCTGAAGCAGCCGACAATGATATCTTTATTAGTGGCATTTTCAAACATCTACAACTGGTGAATGGAGGACGCCGTGTTTGGAGATGTTTTTGTTGTGTGTGTGTGCGTGCGTGTGTTTGTCGTGCCGTGTCTTGGGTTTCGTGATAATGGAGATGAAATGTAAACGCACAATTTTTCACAGAATTGAAAGAGCTAGTGTGAAAACTAGACCAAATCTCCTACGACAACTCATAGTGTTATCATCAAAGCTGAGAAAATAACACAACGCTGCTGACAACAGGTAAATGCTGTTATCATTGTTTTCCATGTTCGTGAAGTCAAAGTTTTACATGGCCTTTTAAAAATGCCGGGGTAACCAGTGTCTAGGGTGGACATTCGTGCCATTTTCGCAGGACACATCCTGGCCAGGATTTCTATATTACCAAAAATAGCTATGTTTTGGCTTTGTTTGCACTGCACAGACCAATGGCTTCTTGTGCTTTTGAATCGCTTTCACGTTACTTTGATGTCATACACCGATCAGTCAGCTCAATGCTGATTTCCAGTCCGACACTAAAATGTACACGTATTTGCATCGCTTTGACCGTTCTCTGTAGATCCCACCTTCTCAAGCAACACGATTGGTCGATTTTACGTACAATGTCTGCAGGTTATTGGTCAAGTGATCATTACCGTCATTAAGTATGTAAACAGGAAACCAAAGCCAAAACCCGGATGTTTTAGGCAATATAGAAATCCTGGCCAGGACGTGTCCTGCGAAAATGGCACGAATGGCCACCCTACCAGTGTCTCGTATGCGTTTTGGCCAGTCAGCGTACACTGCTTCACTGATAGTTCCTATATAACTGTTTAAGACCCTCCTCTGAAGTAGGTAAATTCGTTTTTAATTAAATTTTTAGTTTAGTTAAATTTGTTTAATTTAGTTCCCCCAAATGGAGTTTGAGTTCCTGTGGTGTGAACACACCAAAAAGTGGGAACATCCGGCAATAGTTCTAGGAACTATTATAAATGTTTCCTCCAGTACGAAAGCGCCTACTATTCTGCTGCTATAGTGGACAAGCACCGTAAGGCTGATAGGAAAATGACATTTATAATGAAAGCCTCAAAATAACCAATGCTGCACCTCCACTCAAAGTTCCCGCTCACGATGCGCCATTGTCTCCACCCACTCGTGCAGCCAGGCTATCCTCTCTCATGCTCCCACGCACCATCTCCTGCCATGTGGCTGGCATGCACGTGTGCTGCCTCTTTATCTCTTCCCCTCTTCCTCTCGCGCTCCATTAATCTCTCTGTGTAGCCAAGCTCGGGCAGAGCGAGCTATATCCTGACACTAAAAATAACCACTTCAGGGTGAATGTTGAGTGAAGGGGGTTTTTCGGGGGGTGGGAGGCTAAAAGCTTGGCATTAAGGGATGATATTAAAACAAGCTTCAAAGAAATCTAGGATTTACATGCAGTGATTTAAAGTAATCCATCAGCGATGAACTTCGGTCATTACTTTTAATACCTATTTTGTTTTAGGTATTTGTTCATTTAAGTATTTTAGGGTTTTCATCTGATTTTTATCACAGCTTTAAATGTAAATTGACAAAAGGTTTTTTTTTTATTGTTTTAGTTAACAATAACAATGCTCCAATTTCTTGTTTTTAATAAATAATATCAAATAAATACAACACAGCAGAGCATCCTTGAGGAACTACAGTGTTTGGCCTATTTAGACCACTAGATTTAATGTTATTTGTCTTATGAATGACTATGAATGAATGTATAAGGTCTGTAACTCTGCAGTTGCACATGATGGTTTTCTTTTTATACCTCTTGTGTAAATCTACAACATTTGCAATTGACTGTCAGTGCTAAATTATACATGGTAACCGTTGATCGCATTAACTACAACACAGTCATATATCTGGAAGGTTAAACAGGCAGTTCGAATCAATTATTAAAATGAAAATGAGTCAAGGCCCCGGTTCCTTACAGGCAGAGTTCATCCAGAAATAAAATCACATCTTTTGACTCCTGCATTAACAAGTATACACCTGTATAAATCCACTGTGGAACACACAAAAAGAGATGTTTAGTAGAATGTCAAGGCTGCTCTTTTCCATAAAATCAAAAAGTCAATAAAGTAAGTTTTGTGTGTGTGTGTGGGTGTGTCATGATTCCAAGGTTTAAACTGATAGCTTAGAATGCTTTTCCATTGAAACAAATCAGACATTTTAAACAGAGCTTAGAAAAGATGCATTCAAATTCACCAAAAAGTGCCGAAGAAATGGTAATGTAACAGGACTACAAGACTTTCAACATCATCAACACACATCCGCTGGGAATTAGGCAAGCCGTACTGTACATCTGCTCAGGTTACTGCCAAGAATGATGCCAGTCAATGTGACACACACACCCACACACTCAGTCACATTCGGACGCTGCTTGTGAATCCGCTGCCTGTTTAATTACAAAGTGGTGGCAGACGTGCCGTGGATCAGAAAGTGTGTGTGGGATGTGTTCAAAGAAACATGGCTTACAGTATCGTTTAGATTTCCGAGGCTCCTACAACAGTTCTACAACAGACCGATCTGATTTGCATGTCGTCTTGCGTTAAATAGCAATCAAGAAAGCCAAGCAGCCCACTGCAAACTGCAGACCAGAAAGTGCATATGAAATACATTCAGCCAAAAATTTACACCACGTATTTCTTCCTTTACAGACGCAGGGAGACACTATTCATACTTTCAGTTCCTAATAAATCTAATAAACTATCATTTTAAAGCATTTATTCATCTCAATTTCTACATATCCACCTGTAATATGAATGAAAATGAACCATGATAATATACGTCACAAATGTTAACATTAAAATAAGTGCAACCTAAGCTAAAATTAATAAATGAAGGGGTCATTGTGCCTAATTTTTAATACTGAAATATTCAAATTGTGTTTCTTTACATATAAAAATAACAGCTAAATTAAAGTAAATAATAATACTCATAATACAATAAAAATAAATACAAAATTGTTACTTCACACATTAAAATAACAAAACAAAAATAACAAAAATAATAATAAATGAAGGTTCGGTTAAATGTGTCATTCTGCCTCATTTTTAATATTCAACTATTTATTTATTTAGCTTAAAATTAAAGTTCAGCTTGAATAGTTTTAATAGTGAAATATCAAAAATTTGTGTTACATTTTTAAAATTACAATTTTTACTGCTGTAAAAAAAAAAAAAACTTTTAATGAAACCAAAGCTTAAGATAAGAAAATGTCCTAATTAATACTAACTAATACTAAAATTTACAATTAAATAAAACATTTAATAACATATTTAGAAATGGGAATGTATATAAACCTGTCCATCAGAAATGATTTTTAATGGCTTTGCTATGCAAGCATAAAATAAAACCTTACAATATCTTTTGTTACATTAAAATGCAATGTCCTTCAATCCACAAAAGGGCTAAAAATGGTTGAAGACCCCCAATTTATTAATCTATTCATCTGTCAGTTTAGACCACATAGTGATTAAAACACATTATGGATTTTATTTCAGACATATTTGCATCTGATAGTTGTGGATGAGCATTACAGCAAAGAAAATGTCAACTTTAATGTTGTCTATCCATCGAGAAGGTTTTGAACTCCAAAGCCCTTTTACCACTGTATACAGTAAACGCGGTTATAAATAGATATCATCATTCATCAAAGCAGATCCCAACCGAGCAGGGGAGCAAACTAAAGCTCCATTTGGAATATCACGGGAACACACCCCTGAATCCTGTCTGTATTTGGCGGATTCAGTACACTGCATTTCTAGAGCATCTCTATGAACAAACTGCACATTCTACTAAATAACTAGATAAGTAAACCAACAAAAGAGTAAGTTATAATAATAATAATAAAGAGCCATTGCACAGAGCGGACACTCCTTTTGCCTTACATTTCATACTGTAATCATAACAGTTCCCTTTCAGTTGCATGAATATAAAAACCAATAATAATATTAAACTCCAATGGGGAAAAATATATAATCAATTACTGATCATTGATCAGACTGAAAAGCATACAGCGCTTGTGAACTATGCATTTCAATCAAAAGCAGTATCAGGTGACTAGTTAAAAACCTAACATACATATTTAACCCTTTCATTAAATGTATGCAATTCTTATATGCATGACCAATAGCAGGTATGCATCCATGCATGAAATAATACACTTACCTCCAACACACAGCAGTGACATCTCTTTATTAATTATTATCCTCGACCTTTGGCGTTATTTTAGATAATAAAACTGTTATTAAAACGATTTATGGATTATTATTTTTTATTTTATTTTTTTTTACGTTGAGAAACCTCCTCTCTCCGTTATCGAACTCTACCACAGAATATACAAAAACAACGGCAGCTGCTATTCCGAATCGTCCAGATTACTCGAGCCGAGGGTGTTTTCAGCCTCCCTCTCGACGCAAACCGCTGTTAGTCGGGCTATGTGTGATTATTAGAGCTGTTTTTTCAGCCGCTCGTAGCGCGACGCACTGCCATCTTGTTCAGCACCGCCGCCGCGAGGAGAGCTACTCCAGTGACGTCACGGCCCGAGCGGCGCACGCGAGCGAGCGATGCTGTCATCTGCAGAGCACGCGGACGCCTCTGATCCTTTATAGCTATTTAACCCAGCAGAGCCTGAACAAATCGTGGAGCAATTGCTAGGAACTATTCATTCATAACGGTCGGCAAATAAACATATGTTTTTAATTGGAAATGAGGTAGAAATTAAGATGCGGGGTCCGAAAGACTACAATGTTACTTTTTGAATCCGTCGAAAAACCTACTTAAAGGGAAAGTTCACCCTAAAATGGTAATTGCAAAAGTGTCATAATTTACTTAACGACAGGATGTTCCTAACTCGTATGATTTAGTTTATTCTGTGAGACACAAAACACGACTGAACAATGGTCTCAGACTCCATTAACTTGTCGAAAAAGATGCTATGAAAGTGAATGGTGACTGAGGGTGGTTTGTTCATAACATTATGTAACCGCCTTTTATCTCAGTTCCTAATTCAATGAGAATACTGAATAAAACAACCCTACGGATAGATTTGTACTGCAGTTGTCTTTCAGAAACAATGGCTGCTATCATAAATTTGGATGTAAAGTAGGGTTAATTCGTTTTTAAAATGCATTGTATGAATGTTGTGATTTATTAATAATTTTAAATTACTCATATGATAAAGTCATATGCAATTATTAGGTCTGTGGGAAAATGTTGTTATATATGTGTAATTCCAGAGGATATGATGCATTTTTTTTAATCACGTGAACACTCTTTATGCTGTGGCCAATGTCACCCTCTACTGGATAAACGTACAACTGAAGGCTGAATAATGTAATGGAATCATTCAAATTTTTAAATAAAAATAAAAAAGTAAAATAATTCTTGCCAGACTTTATTATCTTTTTTTCATATTGAAATAATTGACACAATTTAAAAGTAGATTCATCAATTCAAGTACATCACCAAAGCAGTGTAAACTCTTGACACCTGAAATATTTTAATGCTAGAATTCATGCAGACTTATGGTTCGTTCAAAAGGGAATGCAACCAAAAACAAACATTTTTAGTCATTTTAATTCACTAAACATAATGATTAGGAATGTTACTCATTGTTTAGAGTAAACCAATTTCATTTTGTGCAGTTCTCAGGTTCTTGCAATCCATAGCACTGCGCACGGTTTAGGTGACCCAATGTAAAACACTGCACTTAACATTTCATTACAACTCAGTAAAGACAATATTACTTTGTAAAAATCATAGTATGCCTTTAAACCATGCTTTCCTTGATTCTAAATGGACTCTGTCTTTAAATGAGCTGCTGTAGTTGTCAAAACAGCAATATTATGACGCATTATATTACATGTCTCTGAGTTTAGAATCCGCTGGCACCAGTGTTACAAATTAGCTTATTGGCGAGTAAATATATCCAATTAAACTGTATGGCCCATCACACCCTGGAAGGCAGAGAAATCATAGGTAGAGCACGGTGATCCCAGGTCTTCCCAATGCTTGGGACATTTAGCTCCACCACAGCTGCAGACATGCTTTCAAAGCTTCTCACTGGAGGAAAATAAAGAAGAACCAGACTATCAGTAACAGTGTCAAAATATATCTCCAGCAGCAAAGTGCTTTTACATTCCGACTGTACTTGATTATTTTAAATTTGAGAAAGTTAAACTTCTAATTCCAAAGCATAATAATATTGTGCTTTTTATTCCACTGTTAAATAAATAAATAAATAAATAAATAAATAAATAAATAAATGTATGTGTGTTGCGATCTGGGAAAACCCGTCAGATGCGCTGGGACAGTTTCAGTAATATTCGAAAAATAGGATGAATGTCAATTATTTATTTTTTTGTCAAAATTGGGTTTTCATTAAATTATACTAAAACATCGTCTATCATCAATATAAATCGTCAAGGATCGGATGATGAAGTTACTAAATAGGAGTAAGATGACAGTCTCTTCTATGCACAGGTGCGCGAACAGTTGCACTGCGTTTTTGTTTTTATAAATGTAAACTACAAGGTACGCTATTCGTGCCGCCTAAACAAACAAAGGGTGATTTAAAGTTCAGAGACCATGCCCATGATAAACAATGTAAAATGTAAAAAACAATGTGTAATGAAAGTATAGCACTCCCGACAGACAGCTCTCGTTAAACCAGTGAAGTGAAACCCGACTCGCTTTAAATTCGTTTTTTTCTCAAAATTCCATTCCTGAAAATCATCACTATCAGCCAACTAAAGATAGCCATAACTTTTGTTACGTTTTATAAAAACAGTTTTGAAAAGGGCTTGAACCCAACGTACACATGGTATCAAAACCAAAAAAACGTAACTTCACCAAATGTTGTGTTTTCCTAGATTGCAACACATATACATACATAGATATATATGTATATAAATTATTTATTATTTCTTGTTATTTCAATCTAAAGAAATCAATATATGTATGGCAAACCTGCTGAATGATTTGTTACCTGTCTAGGTGAGCTAAGAGCTCTTGTAGCTTGAGGACTAAGGCGCGATGCTCATGAGGCCTGCTCTCTAAAGCACCACTCAAGCGACTCAGGTACGAGTCCAGCGTTCCAACTGATGGCGTCTCGCCTGTGCCTGAACAAAAAAACAAAGCTGTTTCCCCGCGATCAAAAAAAGGATCTATCATGGTACTGGTAATATGGGCACAGTACAAGTACTGACCTGGCAAAGGCACAGAGGCCAGGCTGTTGACCAGTGTCTGTTTGATCGCCTGTAGGTGGCGCTGTAGAGCTTGAGTGCGAACCTCATCCTGGCCCAGCTCAGCCTCCAGTCGCTCTTTAGCGCTGAACATGTCGGCAATGTGCTTCTGGAGAACCGCGTTCTGCTCTTCAAACTCCACATTAGCCTTGCGCAGTCGCCGCAGCTCAGCTTCTCGCGCTGGGAAATGCGCAATTTTAAGAATACAGCTTTCTACGTTGATGTGTATGGTGTGTTCTGAGAATGAATTTTTTTTATTTATTTTTTTTATAAAAAGTACCTTTGTTTTGGTCTAAAAATTCTTCTGTGAAAATTGGGACGTCGAATCTGGCCGTTAAGTCGGAGTTCTGAAAAAAAAATTCTTCATGAGGCAGGTTGCAAGAACGATTTCCACGCTTACCAGTTTCTACTTCAGGAATGGGGTGGGACTGTTTAGGAGTTCAGGCTTTGTTTGTATGCTTACCTTAAAACCTGCAGATCCTGAACTGTTGGCGTTGATAATGACAGAAGTCAACTCCTCTGTAAAACAAACAAACAAACAAATACATTTCTCTAAGCTAACACTTCCCCCGTTTCTAATTTTTAAACAGAAAACAAAATACATTTTTTACCTCTCTTAATTCTCTTATCCTGAACTTTTGCACATGTGATCTGATAAGCTTCACTTTTTTGATACTCCCTGAGTTCTCGTGCATACTGCATTTTGTCCCTTTCAGCTTCGTCTAGGTACCGCTGTAAAAAATTAATAAATATATATATTTAATTTAATCAGAATGACGATGTTACAAGGATTAGTTTATCCCAAAATGAAAGTTTGCTGGTAGTTAACTCACTCAAGATGTAGGCAGGTTTGTTTCTTTGCCAAAATTGATTTTGATAAATATATCATTACATTACTTGCTCACCAGTGGATTCACTGCTGTGAATGGGTGCCGTCAGAATGAGAGTCCTCAGCTGATAAAAACATCACGATAATTCACAAGTAATCCACAGAACATCAATTAATGTCTTGTGAAGTGAACATCTCATGTTTGGAAGGACAACAAATCTATCATTAACGTTCTTTAATTTGAATCTGGCCGAAATACGAGTTCATGTAATCCATAATAACACTTCGTCCAGCGAAAAAAGTCCATCCTCTATTACTATCTCACATGAAAAATCCACCAACATATTTCTTTAGAACTGTTTTTGCTTATAAATGGTGCTTGATCTGTGCATATTTCCCTCCTGATTCAGACAAGACAACTGTCTCGCTGTAGAAAGCAATGTTATGGACAGAAGACTAGATGTTTTACTAGATGTTGGACTGGCGTTGTGTGGATTAGTTGTGAATTACTGCAATGTTTTTATCAGCTGTTTGGACTGTCATCCTGACGGCACCCATTCACTGCATTGGTGAGCAAGTCATTTCTCAAAATCTGTTCTGATGAAGAAACAAACTCATCTACATCTTGGATGGCCTGAGAATTTTCATTCTTGAGTGAAATATTCCTTTAAAAGGAAACATCTGGACAGTCAGTTCACAAATTACACACACAGAAAAAATACCTGTTTATCATGAAGGGCCAGGCAGCTCCATTCTGCTCCGAGTCTCTTGGTGATTTCTGGGAAGGGAAGATCCGGGTGAAGTGCTCGGATGTGTTCCCGTCTCTCATTCAAGAAACGCACGTAGCCAGTAACCGGAGCCTTGGGGCCATTTGGTAACACCTTCTTTCTCTTCTTTCCTTTTGGCCAGCCTCGCTTCTTTACCGGCTGTGAAGTCGATTGGTTCTGTAACAAATCAATTCAAATTGACACGAATCACATTTGCGAAGAGTATATGAGGAAAACAAGAGTGTTCTTGACTATGCTGACCACAAAACCTTTTACAATGATTCAATTACATAGCTGAAGTACTCTGTGATACATAATCAAAGGAGTCCTGATCTTACCTCCTCTTGTGCGGTGTCTATGTGTTCAGACTCTTTGGATGCAGGAGCATCGGTTTGCTCTTGCTTTACACCACCCATTACCTGAACTCAGAAAATTCTGGGACACACACACACACACACACACACACACACAAAACATAAAAGGGTTGAATTTTTATTCATGTATTACTATTATTATTTTTTTTTTTTACTTGAAACATAATAACTGAAAACCCAAATAATAATAATTTTGTTTCAGATATTTGCCAGGACAAAATTTCACATTTTCAATTAGTTTAACTTACTACTAAAATACTACTAAATTTAAACTACGTACTAAAATAAAATAAAAAATTAAATAAAATAGAAATAAAACCAGATTTATTTAAAAAACATAAAATTAGTCAAAAAGAAACAAAAAATAAGAGAAAAAACATACAAATAATAATAATGAGAACAAATCGAAATGTAGTATTTTAATGCTACAATAATATTGTACATCAAAGCCGCAAAGTGCTGTACATAATACATCATGATTGGAAAACAGCCATTATTAAATCGTTTGTTGACTTATTTAATACATGCGTTGTTTGTATCAAATATGTAGTAGACTGTATATTTGCAAACACGCATGTGTGCGAGTTGGAGCTTTCGGTGAATTAATGTTTAAAAATGACTTTTCTCTGCATCACCGGTTATTATTTGCTAAAGTAGCATAGTTGGCTAACTAGCTTCCGTTGAAGCTCAGACAACATAAAATCAATCTCGTCCTTGTGAAGCGATATTATGTATTTATATTGATACATATATATATATTTGTATTTATCAAAATATTCCGGTAGTTTAATACACAATAATTACACTTACCTAAATTACTCCCTGTTTTCTTAACTCGAACGCTAGCCAAGCTACAAACGTTGGTTTGATTGGCAGTGTGTTGGCGGTTTTGATTGGTTTGTGGGTTTAGGTGGGCGGGGCGAATGGCAACGCGCTTCATTTGCACTGCGCATGACTGAAATTAAAGTTATTTATTTATTTATTTATGTATTTATTTTAAATAAGAGTTTTAAAGCAGTTGTCAATTTTATGCTATGACTACTCAATTATTTTCAGCAGTTGGGGAACTATTACTGATATATGAATCAAGTCATATCATATCTTATATCAAAGTTATTTAATCCAACCAAAATTCTCTTTTAAACGCAGAATTATCACATAAATGTATATCCAATGATATTCATTTACGTTTCAAGCATGATAAGGTACAATTAAATAATTTTATAGGCAAGAAATTGTTGGGAATTTACATTTTTATGTCAGATACAAATTCATTTCTTACTAAAATTAACAATGATTTTCCTCCGTAGAACCATAGTAACAACAAAATGAACCATGGCTTTACTACACATCAGTAAATTACGACAGCACCTACAGCTTATGGCTTTGTAGTAAAATCATAGTATATAGTAAATTCTAAATTTATTAATACTGTGGGAATAATAATTAATTAGGCATAGTTTTACGAAGAAAACATTTCCAAAATAATTGACTTTTATCATCACTCAACTCCAGTCAAGGCGAACTATTGAGCTCTGTTAATTAGTCAGATATGTTTAATAATTATTTGTATCTAAACTACTGATTTAGATACCAATATTGGCTAGATATTGCTCTGTTTAGTGTAAAATCTTACTGCACAGCAATGTAGTAATATCATTAATCTAATGACTATTACAACAACAGTGATAATGAAATAATATTATTACCTAATTCACAATTTTAAAATTCAATTTCTACAACTGTGAGGACCTCAGAGTTAATTGAATGAATAAAAGATCATTTTTAATATTATTTTTAAAAAAAAAAAGTAAATATAAAGCAAAAACCAACCAACCGCCTGTAAAACAGCAATTTAACATAACTGTTAACAATTACACTTCTCATATGGTTCAACTTATTTTAAACATTTGTAATTTTAATGCCATGTGTGGAAAAGCTGCTCTCTTAGTATTTTCGCCACTCTCCAGAATGAAAATATTTCCACGCACATCTGCCTCCTCTCCAACAATATGCTGGCTAAAGAATAAAACTCTCACATCCTAAACATGAAAACTAGAATGAATTGCAGGCAGGAAGGCCAGGTTAATTAAAAGGGGGCTCGGTGATGCTCGAGTCTCTCGTGGCAAGGCAGTCATTCGGCCAGTATTTCTGGTTATGCGCTGTTGTGTTTGTTTATTCACGCAGAGCCTGGAGTGTTCACCATCCAAGATGGCTGCGGGGGAAAGCAACAGCCGATCCTCATGCCTAAACTTGTCTAATTCGGGGCCTCTTGGCAATGCACCACCGAGCAACAGCGCCCATTCGTCACCCGCCAGCAACGGGGGAGTCGTGGTCGCGGCCGGGGGAATGAACCGGGGCGCGGGGAACGCGAACCCCCGGACAGGCCCGGAGAACGGCGGAGGAGGCGCCGAGTCCGCGGTGAGGAGCACGCCGAGCGCGCACAACCCTCCGCGGCAGTCGGTCTGTCCAAGCGGAGCGACTTCGGGCGCTGCGTCAAACATGACGGCGACTCCATCATCATCTTCAACCTCCTCTTCGTCTTCCTCCGCGTCCTCCGACGCGTCCGCCGCCGTCGCCTCGCTTCCCAGCAGCCCGGCTTCAGTTTTGGTTTATCGAGAGCCGGTCTACAACTGGCAAGCGACAAAAAGTACAGTGAAAGAAAGGTTTGCATTTTTGTTTAACAACGAAGTGCTAAGTGACGTCCATTTTTTGGTTGGGAAGGGGATGGGAGTGCAGCGCATTCCAGCGCACAGGTAGGGATGAAGAGCGGTCTGTTTCTATGTTTGACTGGAGTCGTTTTTGAATCATTATTTATATTGCTATAAACAAAGCGTATGGTAAATTCTTCCGCTAGATGAATATAAGCTATAGCAGTTGTTTCGGTGAGGATAAATCCATATTTAATCCTCAAATGGCCGTATTTACAGCGCGGTCCCGTTGCTCTTCGCAGATTTGCTCTCGCGGTGGGAAGTGCTGTGTTTGATGCCATGTTCAACGGTGGCATGGCTACAACGTCGACCGAAATTGAGCTGCCAGATGTGGAACCGGCTGCATTTCTAGCCCTTCTCAAGTAAGAATGGGCTTCACTGCATGCTGGATGCTCTGTCCTGCTCTTCTTTGTGTTGACCCTTGCTGTCATAACGTCCTTCAGATGTCCTCTGCCATGTAACTGCAGTCAGCACAACCATTGCAAACATGTACCATGGTATATTAACGTGTTTCCGCCGATATAATACGGTTTTTGTTCCTACTAATACAGCTACAACAGTTAGTAATTAAGCTTTTAGATTCTTTGTTAGTTTTTAAATGCTTGTGGTGGCTAGAGCGACGATATTTTGGCGGAAATAAACCGTTACCATGAACCAGAACCTTAAAATATATTCTGGACATTGTGGACAGAAGTAATAACTAGACTCAAACCAACAATAAAACAGGTACTGAGTAAAGTTTGACAGTCTGTTTTCTTAAGAAAATCTGCTAAATTGTCCATCTCAAGACATAACTTATTGTCTCTCTATCGTCTTCTTTATGTCTTTCTGTCAATCTGTAAGTCTATAATAGTTGTTCTTTTTCCAATTACAGATTTTTATACTCCGATGAAGTGCAAATTGGACCGGAGACCGTTATGACCACGCTTTACTCAGCCAAAAAGTACGCAGTACCTGCGCTCGAAGCCCACTGCGTCGAATTCTTAAAGAAAAACCTACGCGCTGACAATGCGTTCATGTTGCTTACCCAGGTAATCACCGGGATTTGAGTCCGGTTTGATGGTGGCAATAGGAACTGACATATCTGACGAGTTTGTCCCCCAGTCATCTTGAGTCCCCATGTTTGACAGCTCCCTTTCAAATCCTAGCAAACAGCGCCTCGGGCTTATTGAGTGTTGTCTGTTATGTTTTGTTTTTTTGTGTTGTCTATTATAGATTGTATGAAAACACGGTTCCTTTTGCTTTTAGGCACGGCTTTTTGACGAGCCCCAGCTGGCTAGTCTCTGTTTAGAAAATATCGACAAGAACACCGCTGATGCGCTAGCCGCCGAGGGCTTCACAGATGTCGACCTCGGTACTGCTCTTAAGTATCAAATATCACAACAAAATACAATCAGAAGAGTAAGTCAGCAATAGACTGTCTTATGTTCCCTCCCGTGCAGACACCCTTGTGGCAGTCCTGGAGAGAGACACGCTGGGGCTACGGGAAGTGCGTCTCTTCGGGGCTGCGGTTCGTTGGGCGGAAGCTGAGGCCCAAAGGCAACAGTTACAGCCAACACCAGAGAACAAGCGCAGAGTGTTGGGAAAAGCACTTTCCCTTATTCGGTTCCCGCTTATGACTATTGAAGAGTTTGCGGCAGGTGATTTCCTGAATGCTTTTTCTGAAAAGTGGATCTGTCATATTTCACTTGACCTTAGCGATAGGTGCTCTAGCTTCCTGAGTGGCATTAGCCATAGAGCTAAACCTTGTGTATGTGTGCGATAGGTCCGGCTCAGTCTGGAATACTCACAGACCGCGAGGTGGTCAGTCTGTTTCTGCATTTTACCGTCAATCCAAAACCACACGTGGAGTTTATTGACCGGCCTCGCTGCTGCCTCCGGGGGAAAGAGTGCAGTATCACACGTTTCAGTCAGGTGGAGAGTCGCTGGGGCTACAGCGGAACCAGTGACCGCATACGGTAAGTAAGTGTGTTTTTAAAACCCATTGATTGAAAAAGGGCTGAGACATCGAAGGGGAACATGTGGATTTGATTCTAGTCATTTTATGTAGCTACCTGATTTAGGTGGAACGTTAAAAACTGTTGTCGAGTAATGTTTGCATTCAAATTCCACACAGGTTTTCTGTGAACCGCAGAATATTTGTGGTGGGATTTGGGCTCTATGGGTCAATACATGGTCCAACTGACTATCAGGTCAACATCCAGGTAAGAAATTCAAATTTCAAGCATGATCTGCCTGCAGTGCGTTCACTGATGGTCAATGCATGTCTGACAGATGCTCTTTCTGTCTAAGTGGCCGATTCTTGGCTAAATTTAATTGCAATAAGGACTAGAGTAGTCTTTGTTTTTCTGTGCTTGAAGATGATCTTGGAAATATTAATATGATCTTGTCAGTATGTGAGTGGTAAAACTGCACATTTTCTTCTAATGTAGATAATACATACAGACAGCAATACAGTTCTCGGTCAGAATGATACAGGCTTTAGCTGCGATGGAACGGCCAGTACTTTCCGAGTCATGTTCAAGGAGCCTGTGGAAATTCTTCCCAGTGTCAACTACATTGCCTGCGCCACCCTCAAGGTAAAACAGACCCAAATTTGTGTATTAGTCCATTCATATGCCAAAATGGTTATTGTAAATGCCACTTGCCACCTACAAGCAATGGCAAGTACCAAATCTGGGTTCCTTGCATCTACAGTTGCATTAATGCTTGCAAAGCTAATACTTTGTTAACTAAAGTCTACTGGCTATTAATTATTAGGAATCCATGGGATCTGGAATTTTGCACGAGAGCGAAAGATTTTCCCATGCAGATTTTGCATTGGGTTCAAGTGAATTAATGGTTTTAAAATTGACTTCTGCGTGGGCTGTGTTTCAAACATCACTACGCTATTGGACAATGGACCTTTTTTTGACTGCACATGTAGTTCCCTTGAAATCCCTTTGTTACCAACGAATAATCATGTAAAACAATATCTATATAATTGAATACATTATTTAATGAATTATCAATTAACCTTTAATGGATTGATGCATTTGCAGGGGCCAGACTCTCATTATGGGACCAAAGGGATGCGTAAAGTCACCCATGAAGCCCCTGCTACTGGTACCAAGACCTGCTTTACATTCTGCTACGCTGCAGGCAATAACAATGGCACTTCTGTAGAGGATGGACAAATCCCAGAGGTCATCTTCTACACATAATGACCAAGCTGAATCGTCTCACAGTTGAGGAGTTTCGCATTGCATTTTGTGGCCAATTCACCGGTCTCCATGCAGACCGGTGACCAAATACTGATCTCTCATTTCTAACGGCTTTTGTTTCTAAGATTTGAAGCATGAGAATTCAGTCCTTTAAAAGTGTACTTAGGGTACAGATTCTGTTTCTACCCAAGTAGCACCTCGTAGTACCACCTTGATGTTATGAGCAGCCAGTGTCTTTGCTAATTAATGAACAAAGAGGTGAACTTTAATTGCAATGAACTACTACAGGTACAGTTCAACTCTAGAGGGTAACTCTCTTCCATTTGTACATTTATTTGAATGTTGACAACAACTGGTGTTTTTTTTTTTTTGGTCCCATCTTTGACCCTTGATTGTTTATTACAGTCCTTCAGATCGCACTGATGCACTTAAGCCCCCAGGTGCAACAGCAAGTTTGGGGAAAGTACACTACATCTCAATTAAGACATCAATTCATTGTATAATGGACTGTTATGTACCCGTTTTGAGTGGCCTGCACCCCTTGCTAGAGGTGAAACACCATTTCTTCCACGGCAATGTGAACAGTAGATGTTTATAAAGTGTTGTTTTATCATATTTGCCCTTCTTATAGTGATAAACCACAAGAGCACTTAGATTCACAAAGCCACGATGTATAAAAGCTCTAAAGTATTGACTGCTGTGAAATACTGAATACATTTGTTACCAATTATGAATATTCATTTACTGAGATGTTGATAGAAGGAAGATGAACAGGAAATGGCTTCATGAATGTACCAATGCTTACCTTGTAAGCACTGTAAATATGTCCATGTCTTGTTTTCGTTATGTTCCATTAAAGTCTACACCCCAAGCTTGTTTTCCTCGAGTCACATGAATCTGAATCCAGTCAGATTGCTTTTAAACTAGATTCTTGTTTCAAACACAAATGTGTATAGAACAGAAATAGTGAAGTTTAAAAATGTAACTGTTAATATTGTATGTTAAATATTAAAGTTGACAATTAACTTTGGCTAATGGACATTAGTCAGAATATGTGGCATATTTACCATGGCACAAATAATAAAAACCTAGGATGGGTACAACTACCATATACATTGAAAAGACCATACATGAATCCCTCATTTTGATGTAAAATTCATTTTTTCCAAACCAAAATCCAGAATTTAAGACAATTCCTCAGAAATTGAAACCAAAACTTTTAATAAAACCTTAAAGGTACAGATGCACACACTATACCTGCCTGTCTGCACATATTAGCATATCCAAACCAATAATAATAAAAAGACAAGCAGAGACATTGCATTGCTGATTAAGACTTGTATTTCAGGCTTACAAAAACATGAGTCTTCCAGAAATATTTTACATTGAGGTAGACTGTTATTATCTTTTAATGATATCACAGCAAGCACAGAATATCCACATACCACAGTACATAAATTGTGCAACTCATTTGACTAAATTTTTAAATCCCACTAGGAGGTGAGAAAAGCCACCATTTGCCTGTTGATCTGTAATACAGATGCCTGCCTAAGGCAGACAACAAGACCACCTAAAAACTATGGTCATGCCTCTAGTGTAAATCTACAATTTGTCCAAGTAGTTGTCTAAAGCTAGAATGCCTTCGAGTCCCTTGCGCTTTTGTGTGTCAGCCACCATCTGGGCAGGCTTGGAATTGGCTTCCATGGGGTCTCCAGGCAGGATCTGCCAATGAAGTTCATGATGGCATCAAATATCTATATAATGGGAAAAGTAACAGCTCCATAAAATATCCATATGCACAAAGCAAATGAACCCAAGTTGTTGACAACAGCCATATCAGACAAACAATTTTCATCAAGACAATCAGGTCAAAGTGAAGAATTTTAAAATCATCATTAATGGCTTGGATAACAACTATACGTTACCACTCAGAGCAAGAATACTCACATTAAAGATAGGGTCCAGGATCAATTGGGCTAAAGTCCTGGGAATTATTTAGCCATCTGGTGAAGTGGCAGAAGGGTCAGATTACCTGCAAGAAATGGTCACATGTTACAGAAAGAAACATTATATTCAGCTGGGTTGTTCTGTTGGCTTTTCCCCATCTCACCGGTCTCCCCAAAGCTTCATCATGTCCTCCAACTTCTTGCACCGCCCAGCTGGGCTTCACCTTTGGCAGCAAACTTCATTACATACATCTCCACCAACTGCTTCAAAGTAAAAAACAGTTCATGCAGTCCAGATCCAAAGTCAACAGTACCAATGACTGCATTGGTCTAGGAGCAGGACATTAAGTAGACCGTGTACCTAAAAAACATTTTAAGACAATCAATTAAAAAATTTAATTGAACCTTTCCATTGCACAAAACGTTCTTATGATAAAAAGATCTTTAAAAAAAATTGTTCTAAGAGCAATTCACTAAAAGGTTCTTTAGGGAACCTAAAATGATTCTAATGCATCAATAAAAAAAAAAAAAAACATTTTTAACAGTGTACCTAGTTTTACCAAAACCCCGCCATTTTAGCATCACCACCTATTATATGGTTTTGGACTATATAACGACTACCAATCGATCTCGATCTAGAAGCATGAAGTTCAAAATTATGCAGTAGCAAAGCTACGTTTAGCCTATATTTTGTTCCTACAAGTGTAATATGAACAACACAATGAATTTCTGAGCAGTGGGTGTTATTTTAGTAAATGTGGATTTTATTTCAACGACAATGAACGCTAATAGCTCATGTGGTCTCAAAATGGCAGCACCCATGAGGGGGCAAGTAAAATGAAATTCTAGAGGAATTTTAATAGATATTAAAGTTTAATTAACTTGTGCAGAACTTCATGTGCAGTCTTTAGCACCAGCTGTTTTGCTAACACACCACTGAAACAGACCTTTAGGAACCAATTCAGCTGACAATAGGCTTTGATGAAACCAGGATAACACACCCAGAGAGCACAACTGGTCAGAAGTAAAGGGATCGATGACATCGGTTCACCATTTCAGAAAATTGTTTAAATTATTTTTTTTTAAAACAGTAACTGTACATATAAGCGTACAGACTTAAGAGAGAATGCAATACAATTTCTTACAAAAAGAGAAAATTGAATTCATATGTTGGTCAGGGTTTCAAAAGTGTTTCTTACAGCATCTTCACTAAACCAAATTGAACTCAAAGCACTTAAATGGTCACAAAATATCAAACTTTAGAAAATTATTAATGCATAAAGTAAATGCCGTCATATATCGCCTTACCATTTCCCCGATGTTTTTGGATTCGTTTAACGATGAACTCATTGGGACCCAGGCGAGGGTGAGAGAGGGGGAACGCAACCCTCATGAATATATATTGAGCGCGCGCCGTACGTATTGTACGTGATGACGTAGCATTACCGTATTTTCCAGGATGAGAGAAAATGTTGGGAATAGGGTATACAACGAGATAAATATATAATTTAATTTCAGTAAATTACAGGCACATGAGAAACGGATCATTTAAACTTTTTAAACAGTTTCTTTCATATAAAGCGGGAATTCGACCAGCAGGTGGCGCCTCGTCACTGATTCCGTTACAATGTCTCCACAGCCTTGCAAACTCTGATTCACACACTATCAACTTATTTTTAAAGGTGACGGGATGTAAATCATGTATCTGACAGATAATGCAGGCTACGTGATTAGTAGCCTAGGCTATTCTGATGTGGAGATACTGTGGCCTATGTGTTTTCGTTGGACTGAAGTATTGAATTGAACATGAATAAATGCTTTAAGTTTTCAGACATTTCCCTGATAGCACATGTAGGCTACAAGGGTACGGATATTTGACATCTGCATTTATGTCAGCAAGACGTATCTTTTTTAGTCCAGACTATGTGTTAGGACTAATACATTTCAACTGAGGATGCTCAGATTTGGCATAAGTAGTTTAGCATTATCTACCTACCAATTACATATATGACACTGTTGTCAGTAAGTTACTGTAATTAATATTTACAGTGGCAAACTGTATTTGATTTACAGTAGCAAACTGTACCATTTTACCGTAAATTACTATACAAAATGTAATTCATCCGTGTAATACTGTAGTCCATTTATTTTAATATAGATTTCATTTGATTTTATAATTCTATTTTTATATAGAATTCATTTTTATTTTTATCCTACATACTGTATTGCACTACTGGCATTCAATTAAAACAGACGGAATAATTACAAAATATCAAATTCTTTATTTAAACATTGCATGTATAACAAATTAAAATACAGTAATCTTATGCTGGAACAGTTCATCTTCATCATTTCTCTTGTCTTAGGACATTTTGCAGTGCATTGTGTTTTATTCTCTGGGTTTATCCCCACAAAGAATCTTTAACAGAAACATAATGGGAAAAGATATTCATAGCCGTCTGCAAAACCAAGGTGCTGTTCCAAAATGTGGCCACCACCTTTCCTCACAATCCACTTTGTTGGTGACAGAATGTGTTCCCTGAAAAACAAGTAGGGCGGGAGCATCCAGATGGTTACAGAGCCCATGTGGACTGCATGTGAAGTAGAGAAAAAAAGTATACAATTGCAATTGTGCTCTTACCATCTATGTGACTACAATGTTCACTGTTGTTGAGAGGTGTAGGAGGAAGAAGAGACTGCAACCACGTCAAGGTCACAAGTTCACTGAATACAACCATTTTAATCAAACCGAGAACAGACGGTTTTTTTAGGACACCATCAGTCTGTCTTGGGGTGAAATCAAAGTGACAGAAAAGAGCGACTTGGTCAGGCGCACGAGCCTTCAATCCGTCTGAGTGGATAAAAAGTATCAGTCAATAAATGAAGTGAGCTGAAAATATATATATATTTTTCAGTCGGCGCACTCATGGGATTTTGGTTACGGCTGCTTATGCTTAGGACTTTTCAGTGACACTGGGTAAGTACAAAAGGATTTTTATTTTATTGGTAAAAAGTGTAAAAACCATGTCAATTTGTAACCCGCAAGTTCATTTAATTTCATTTTACAGTAAAATCCTGTTAAACGTAGTTTTTGTAAGTGAAAAAGAAAATAATAATTTAGTTTATAATTTACAGTGAAAAAAACCCCACAAAACCGACATTCCTACAAATTCTCTTTGACCGCTCAAATTTAGTTTCTCCATTTTCCTGACGTCCGCGTGCCTCCATTTTTTTTTCAGTAGGCTTCAAAAGCACCAATTGCACATGCGCAGGCAGTGAGAAGCCCGTTGCGTTTTCAACCTGTACAATCCGTCGATAAAACAATATAAAAACAGCCAGATGTGCAATCATTTTGTTGCGGAGTGGACCATCAGTGTACGCTTTCGGTAAGTACAAGTAGTCCACATCGCGCTGTCCTAAAATGTTGTTTAATCATTATGCAGACATGATGGAAAGGTTAGTTTTGAATGTTTTCTAAATGTTCCAAAACAAGTTGTAATATTTAAAAAAAAAAGTGTAAGAAGAACATCCAACTAAAACGTTTCAGAAAAAACTTTCCATAAACTATGAATTAATAATTTCTTGGTGCTAAAGTTTTGAGAGTTGTATTGAAGACCTGTTATCTTTGAACAAACATTGTATTTATTCGTAACTTCTCACCGGAGATTGATTTTTTTTTTTTTTCTCTCACAAAAATGTGTCGATTCCCTTCAGAAGGCCTTTATTAACCCTCAAAAGCTATGTGGAGCACTTTTTATAATGGATGGATGCATTTTATTGGACTTCAAAAACTCAACACCCATTCACTGCCATTATAAAGAACCAGGACATTTATTAATATAACTCTGATTGTATTTATCTGAGAAAAGACAGTCATATAAACCTAGGATGGCTTGAGGGTGAGTATATCATGTTAATTTTATTATTTGGGGAGAACTATCCCTATAAAATATTGCTTAAAATGGGTAAAAAGTGTCCAATCTTTTCTGTTTGTGGTAAAGCAGCAATGGTGCCTTGCCTAATTCAAGGGGGATTTAATAGAAACAGTGTGGAAAAATCTGTGCGTCACATTCGAAGCCTCTTAGTTTGCCATTGATTTTTTTCCTAAACAATACTTTTTATGACTAAGACATAAGTGTATTAAAGAAGAGGGGGAAACATCCAGGAAAACTGTCCGCCCTTCAGTTTTCCTTCAAACTTTCCCTGGAATTGACACTCCATGTAGGAATTCCACCGTCTAATTATGTCTCTTGTGGAGAGGTACGTGAGTGCTTTGTAAAACAGTGGCTGATGCTTTGAACCGTGTGCGTGACGCTGCTTTCTTTGATGGTGAGTAAGCGCAGTGGACATACGTAAACCTGACGGTGCCATTAATGTGTGTTTAAAGTTCCCCTGAATACAAATGACATTGTGCCTTAATTGATGTCTGAATCTGTGCTTGCTAATGAAGAGTAAGCAAAGAAACGGCTCTGGTAAATTTGAACAAAGCCTGTCTGATACATAATAGATCTCCTCTGAGAATGAGAAATGATTTTTTAAAGCTACAGCTTACACAAAAGATGATTCCTAGTAAATCAGGATAGCTTTCAAAGTTGGATGGGCCTGTTCAGCTTCAAAGTTTTGTTCGGCAGATGATGAAATAAGAGTAGATGGAGATAGACTTGTTTTATGAGAAGACACACTGTGCCTGATGAGATGACAGTTGTTCCTGCGTGAGTCAAAGCAGCTCTGACGTCAAGAGGAAAATGAGAACAGAATTATTACCATTCAGAAATAAATAAATCTAAATTATGACTTATAAAACAGTCAAGTCTGGAAAAGGCGGACAAGCAGTAGCCAATATTAAAATATAAAAAATAAATAAAAATAATAATAATCTGGTGAAGTCATAAAAGTATCATTTAATCAAATAAAATTTGAATTGCTAATAATTAAAAGTAAAGAAAAAATATTTCCATACTAAAAAGAGCAAAAATAATAATATAAATGGATGGCTCAAAACAGCTCAGATTGCAACAGATATTAACCGTTCAAAAATAAAATGAATAATAGTCTGGTGAAGACCGAGAAGCAGTATAATTAATAATAGAATTAGTTAATCATCATCAAAATGATTAGAAATCAGCTAAAAATAATAAAAAGGTGATTATGCAGTAAAACTAATAATAATAGTAATATGTATATATGTATGATTCAAAACAGGTCTTTATCATTCAAAAACAATTGATAAAAAATGCACTGAAAATAATTGCTTTCTACAGCTAGTTATAGTAAATATACTGTTTATTATGTATATTGTATATTTGTTGACTATCAAAACTGTGTGAAAGGTCAAATTACCTCAGAGAGAAGGGAAAACGTGACCTTTGAACTGGTTCTGCATCAGGTGTTTCCCCCATTCACAACAAATGCCTGAAACCCTTACCTGCAAGCGCACTGAAACATATAAATAATTCCAAAGAATGATTTTTCCAGGGATGAGAAGGGAAGTGTGGTATACTGTCGGGGGGGAAAAAGGTGAGTTTGCCCCTGTTGATGCAGTTTAACTGGTTTGACTCGAGCTGATAATGTGATTTCTATTACTTGATAATGTCTAACACAGAATTGCTGTATGTTTGGCTGAAATACAAACTTTACTATTTCTCCAGGGTGTTCCCACATCTCAACAAAGAGCAGCCAATCAAATGAAGAGGATGATGGCCTGATTGTTGCGTTGGAGTTCGAACTTTGTCCTGGGCGAGCAGAATGACAAAGATAGAGTGAGGATTAACAGATATTTTGGTTAAGTCCCATTTTTTGGCATTTTTTTCAAGGATATAGACTGCGTTAGCCCTGGGTAACAGTAATGGAGCACTATTCAGACCAGGTAAGTCATAATGCTTTGAATTTGAACTGGTTTTGCATGAAAAATTAGCATTAAATGTAGCCTATGTTATCTAGCCTGCCCGTGTAATATCTCATACAGAGCAAAGTTCAGAAAAATAGAAAAGTTATCTTTTATGTCTTCAACATTTGCTTGCTTTCAACTGTTTTGGTGCTTTGGTCAATTTTCTGTCTTTTCCATTGAATCCCACTGGCAGCAAATGATACATACAACAATTATATTCACTGTCTCAGGTTGGTGAAGGGATAGAATTACTCGATTTGCTCTTTGATAAGAATGATGGCATCTTACGGCATGAGACTATGGGACCACAAATCGATCAGCTTTGGCCAGTCCAAGCCCCTCATGTAAGTCTGGCTTCTTCCAAGTTTTTAAGGTCTTCCAAGTTTAACATAAAAGGGAGATTTGAATTCTTCCCAAAATGAAACTGATAATTCGCTTACCCTAATGTCATTCCAAAACGTTTTTGACTTTATTCCTCGTGCAGAACACAAAAGAAGATATTCTGTAGAATGTTTTTTGACGAAAACAGTTCTTTGAAATTCTTATTTTGTGTTCCGCGAAATAAATTATTCAATATCTCATCATTCTTGATTGCCAGATGATGATGCCCGCTCAGGGTAATGAGGACTTCTTCAGCGCACTTTTAGATGGGTACGACTCTGTTTCTGGATCTCCAGTTTGGTCGCCCTCTCCTAGCGACAGCGGAACCAGCGAAGATCCTCATTCGGATCACATCGAGAGTCCGCCGCCAACCGCAAGCCCTCTTTTGAATCCTCGCATTGTCGTATCCCAGGCCCAACACAATCTCGACACCAACTTTCCTTTTAATTTCAGTGAGTATCAAGTATTTGTGAACCTTCCATGTGACTCGAGACTTTGTAAACACAGATGATTAGCCTCCTACTTATTGATTCACTGCATTGTGCCCGGGTTTTGCTACACATTCAGAAGATAAGCCCCCATTCCTGAGCTTTGTGAATCTCTACACACGCAAACAAAGAAAGATAAATAGTATTATCTGTTGCTGCAGATGGCTGGGAGACTGGCTTCTTCCCAGACAGGGCCGGAGGGATGCAGCGTGCATCTGAAACACCACAGGCTCAACCGAACACTGGATTCCCTCGAACTATCAAGGACCTGCTGCTATCTGGCACACCAGAACCCGTGAGTCTCCACTCAGGCATGAAGCTAGGTAAAACACACAAGGCAGAATAGGGAAAAGGCGAACTTGACTGCAGATAAAAGGTGAACTCGATAGGTTTCTGACCATCCAGCCACACAGAGACGTTGATTGGGTTTGTTACCTTCATGCCCATTTGATATTCCAGGCCACAAAGGTGTCCCAGCAGTCCTACCGGGAGCTGATTCTCACAGAGAATGAGAAACGATTACTTGCCAAGGAAGGACTGACTCTGCCAAATCAGTTCCCGCTTACCAAGGTACCGTCAGTTGGCAACTACACCGTAAAAGTAGAGCGCAGTCTTTGTAGCTCAATGTTTCTGCTTCCCTCCCATGATCAAGTACGAGGAAAGGATTCTGAAGAAAATCCGCCGAAAGATCCGCAACAAGCAGTCGGCCCAAGAGAGCAGGAAGAAGAAGAAAGAATACATCGATGGCCTGGAGAGCAGGTATCAACTGTTGTGCTCGAACAAATGGAGCAAAGCTACGTGCGTTGAATCACGGTGTAAAAATCATAATCCGCGTTGATGAAATTTGCAGCTACTGAACACAAACCTCCTGGCAAAATACCAGGTGGAAGTTCACTGCTGTGTCTGAGAATTAACTCGAGTGTGGATTTGATTGCAACCTGTTTTCATTTACATGGTTCTTATGGGAATCTGTTTTCGTAGGATGGCAGCATGCAGCGCACACAGCCAGGAGCTGCAGAGGAAAGTCTTCCAGCTGGAGAAATGCAACATGTGAGGGAATCATTTACTTGGTAATATTCACACTCATTACAGGCTCCTGGAATCAAACTTTTACCCCCCTCTGTCCATTTCAGCTCCCTGATGGAACAGCTGCGTCGGCTGCAGGCGATGGTCATGAATGGATCCAACAAAACGGCCCAGACTGGGACCTGCATTCTGGTAAGTGTTAAAAGAAGAAATATTAGCATATAAAAAAAGGGAATAAGTGATATAGAGACACATTTATGTTGTGTCAGAGAAATATGATGCTGTATTACAATCAATTATTGAAAGATCGTCTGGAAAATATTATCTATGCTTTTAGATGTATAAACCTGAAGAGAAGCATTTGCAATTTGAATCATTTATTTACAGATTCATGAATACTGTTTCAAAGCAATTTTACAGAAAATGCCTCAACCCACAACCCACCGTAAGCAAACCGAATTCAGTGCCAAGAAAAATTCCCTAGAAAGATGCAAATCGAATACAAACTTTACACTGTAAGGAAAGAAAGATGAAACGAGATTACTTTTTAAAATTTCAACAAAATGAATAACAATAAAACTACATGCAGATTTGGGTCACAGTTTTTTTTAAGGTATAGTTCTCACTATAAATAAAACTATTAACTTTTGTCTAAATAAACTCCTAATTACTGCTTATTAGTAGTTAAATGGATAAGTCTAAGTGTTGGGTAGGATTAAAGATGTAGAATATGGTCATGGACAATATGTGTTTTACAAGCACTAATAAACAGCCAATATGCTAGTAATATGCATGCTACTACTAGTGAGAATTGGTCCCTATACTTAAAGGGCTCATGGGATGCCAATATTTTCTAAGTTGATATTATTCTTAAGGGTCTTAATGAAAAGTCTATAATATATTTTGGTAGAAATATCTCAATGGTAATGTAAAAAAACCCCTTTATTTCCTGTCAAAATCAGCTCTGTTTTTAGCAAGCTGCTTTTTAGTCCATGTTGCTTTAAATGCTAATGAGATTTTCATCATTATAGGATGGATGAGTACACACACTTCCAACACACATTCATGTTATAACAGCTTGTAAAGTGAATTCAGCATCCGATGACCCCTTTAAGTATTTCACAGATTTGTTTTTGATTACCATCACGTCTATATTTTTATTTCTTAATATTATTTTATCCTGTCACAAGAATGAAATGATCTCAAATAATTTCAAGCCTCTCGAAATCAGACTGAGATCTTTCAAATTCCAAATTATTTAATTTGATTTATTTTAAAATTATTATTATTATTATTATTATTATTATTATTATTTTATTTTATGTTCATCAAAGTATCCTGAAAATAAAAATAAAAATCACACACACAAAAAACTAAGGAGCATTGTTTTCATTATGACACTAATAAGAAGAAATGCTTCTTGAGCACCATTTCTGGAGGATTATTGGACACTGAAGATAAGCTTTTATTTTAAGTAATATTAATTGAAAATGCCATTTCTGGTTGACTTCAGTTGATTAAATGTAAAAAAAAAAAAACTGACTTACACTAAGGTACATAAGGTGAATATAAAAAAGTCTCACACTAAAGTACATTTCATTGTGTTTTATGACTAGTCAAGACTTTGACTGACGTGCTCTTAAAGGGACAGTTTGCTCAACAATGAAATTTCTGTCATTAATTACTCGCACTCATGTAATTCCAAACCCATAAGACCTATGTTTATCTTCTGAACAAATATTGAAATATTATAGCTTTTTGACCCTGCATAGACAGCAATGCAACTGACATGTTCAAAGCCCAGAAAGATAATAAGGACATTGTTAAAGTAGTCCATACAACATCAGTGGGTTAACCATAATTTTTGTAGGGGCAGAAAGATCTTAGATTTCATCAAAAATATCTTAATTTGTGTTCCAAAGATGAACAACAGTCTTACGGGTTTGAAATGACATGAGAGTAAGTAATTAATTACTTAATGTACATTTTTGGGTGAACTCTCCTTTAAAGCAATCATCAGTGTTCCTCAACATGAAGGAGGCTTTGGAACTAAATAATCACATAAAAAGAAACTCAACTCAACTACACTCAAGCTTTCCATCTGCCTCTGTCCCTCAGGTGCTGCTTCTGTCTTTCACCTTGATTCTGCTGCCCAATCTGAAGCCCTTCACAGATACCAAGGTCAGCCAACATGGAGACTTCAGTCCATTGAGAGGTGAGTTTTCTGTCCAAAACATCTCCTCCATTCAGCCCTTGAGGGGAAAACCCCATTACAACTACTTTATATCCTCTAGTGCTAACTTGAGACGAAAATGTCATGCTTGAAGAACGAAGGGTTTTTCAATCAGTGAAATGCATCATTTGGTCGACAAGCCATTAGGCTTGGACTGAAACCTTGAGACAGTTATTGGAAGTACTGAGAGAGTTGAATGGCAAGAGGAATGGCAAACAGCTTAGTCATGTTTCTCACACGCTGAATCAACGGCGTGGAAGAAAAGCTGTAATTTGTCCTCATCAAACGGCTGTCAGTGTTTCTGAAGGCAATCAATTCTTATTCTACAGGCTAAGCGTAGGTCATGGTTAAAGTTTGGTGCACTTGGTCACAGTCTTGTTCGATTAGCATCCTGTTGAACACTGCAGCTCTTTTGAAGTGGATGGTCGAAGTTCAGGAAAAAAAGAACAGGGGAAAATGTGTCACAGAGTGACTTGTATGTTTATTTCCTACATAGATGAAAAATAACTTGCCATTCCCTTTCTACAGGTGTATCTCAATAAATTAGAATGTCGTGGAAAAGTTCATTTATTTCAGTAATGCAACTCAAATTGTGAAACTTGTGTATTAAATCAATTAAATGCATATAAACTGAAGTAGTTTAAGTCTTTGGTTCTTTCAATTGTGATGATTTTGGCTCACATTTAACAAAAACCCATCCATTCACAATCTCAACAAATTAGAATATGGGGACATGTCAACTCAAAACACCTGTAAAGGTTTCCTGAGCCTTCAAAATGGTCTCTCAGTTTGGTTCACTAGACTACTCAATCATGGGGAAGACAGATCTGACAGTTGTCCAGAAGACAATCATTGACACCCTTCACAAGGAGGGTAAACCACAAACATTCATTGACAAAGAAGATGGCTGTTCACAGAGTGCTGTATCCAAGCATGTTAACAGAAGGTTGAGTGAGAGGAAAAAGTGTGGAAGAAAAAGTTGCACAACCAACCGAGAGAACCACAGCATTATGAGGATTGTCATGTAAACTGGATTCAAGAATTTGAGTGAACTTCACAAGGAATGGACTGAGACTGGGGTCAAGGCATGAAGAGCCACCACACACAGATGTGTCGAGGATTTTGTTGAACCACAGACAACGTCAGAGGCGTCTTACTCATAGCCCTAGTTGCCTGAAGTCCATTGTTAAGATTCCACAGTCTGTGATGATTTGGGGTGCAATGTCATCTGTTGGTGTTGGTCCATTATGTTTTTTGGAAACCAAAGTCACTGCACCCGTTTTCCAAGAAATCTTGGAGCAAATCATGCTTCCTTCTGCTGCCCAGCTTTCTGAAGATGTTGATTTCATTTTCCAGCAGGATTTGGCACCTTCCCACACCAAAACTTGGTTAAATGACCACGGTGTGCTTGACTGGCCAGCAAACTCACCAGACCTGAACCCCTTAGAGAATCTGTGGGGTATTATCAAGAGGAAAAGGAGAAACAAAAGAACAACAAATCCATATTAGTTGAAGGCTACTGTCAAGGAAACCTGGGCTTCCATACCACCTCAGCAATGCCACAAACTGATCACCTCCATGCCACGCTGAATTGAGGCAGTAATTAAAGCAAAAGGAGCCCCTACCAAGTATTGAGTACATGTACAGTAAATGAACACTTTCCAGAAGACCAACAATTTTATAAATTTATTTTTTATTGGTTTTATGAAGTATTCTTATTTGTTGAGATTGTGACTTGGTGGGTTTTTGTTAAATGTGAGACAAAATCATCACAATTAAAAGAACCAAAAACTTAAACTACTTCAGTCTGTGTGCACTGAATTTAACTTCACAATTTGAGTTGAATTACCGAAATAAATGAACTTTTCCACGACATTCTAATTTATTTAAAATCACCTGTACTTCCTGTACTGTAGCTAGTCAAAACCAAGTTCATAAGTTTGATTATGAGGGATTGACAATACGTATAGGGTAAAAAGTGTATAAATATCTTTGCGTTATGGGTGTTTCTTAAAATTAGAGCACTTTTGTGGCAAAGTTTTATTAAAAACAGATGTATATCTTTTTTTTGTCTATAAAGGTTACATCATTCAGTCAAGCAGTTGCACATTACATTTGCTAATTTTCAAATGCCCTTCATGTGCAGATTTTATGTATGCCTTGTCCAATATTCAAACTATTAAAATCCATCATAAAAATATGAATTATTCCACAGAAAAATATTATCATCTTAATAAATAGTGAGATATCAATTAACTATTTAATATTTATTTTATATTTATTTTTTAAGGGGTTACAAATAATTGTAAAACTTTACATTAAGTTTCCATTATTTCATGTTAGTTAATGTATTAAAGCTTATTAAAGTGTTAGTGTATTTCGAGCGTTCACTTAAAAAAATAAATAAAATTAAACTAAAGAGAAATTAAGATAAATAGGCCTGTCATTTGTGAACATCATTTCCAGTGTGTGTCCAATGATGCAAAAGTGTGAAAACAAAAAGTTTTTTCCCGTATTTATTATACAAACGGCAAGTTCAGAAATGAGCCTTAGCAAGACAAAAGGAGTCGGCCATTTTATTTACCTAAAAGTTTACAAATTAATTTACGTTACAGAACATAATTACGTACAGCGCGATATGGTGATGTGTCGGAGATGACGCTGTGGTGGAATTTTCACCAACGACATTCGAGGGGAACAATGAAAGAATTCTCTTGTGATTTATGTGTAGACACTGTTGTTAATTGTTACAAGATTAATTACTTAAACTAATGAGAGTGTAGGCCTACATTTATTCTAAATAAATATTAAATAAAAATACAATTTTCATGTGCAAATTAGCAAATATTAAGTGGCGTTATTGTTTTTAAGAACATATACACTTTTTAAAAGGAGGAGTTTGAATAACTTTCTAACATTTTTTTTTAACCCCTTTCAGTTCAGTCACGGTCACTGCACAACCTTCAGTCTTCCCGCGTGCTGCGCGCCCTGGAGCATCCGTTCTCCGTGTCTGAGGACTCCAAAATGTTCCCGCGCTTCTCTGAGGATAAACGTATGGCGGAGATAGCGTCACTGCTGGGAAAACTTCACAGGAGACAAGAATCCATCAATTACGATTCTGAATCTCACAACCACAGTTTAGACCAGCGTGACGACCATCACCATGGAGACCCCATCACTGGGCATGTAGCGACAGTGACCTTGAATCCGGGACGCGGCTCGCGGCGGAGTCCTCACGCTGATGACATGTGAAGGGCAGAAGGGGATTTACCCGGGGATTTGTCAAAACTACTTTAACAGCGCTTTTGAAGACGGGAGCCAGCCAACAGATTGCTGGAAGCTCGTTTTTCTACTTTCTGCTGAAGTCATTTTAAAAGACACAGTATACATAGCTGCTTATTTATATATTATCAAACTATGGATAAAATAACAAGTCCAATTTTATCTGTTGATTTGGAATGATGGAAATGCATTCGCTCGTGTTTTAAGCTTGCCAGAAGCTGAAAGAAGAAAAGCAATTTTGACTTTTCGTTAAAATGCAGTGGGGTCCAAACAAAAATGTGCACGTGTTTTAAAACAAGGCACAGTCTCGTATTCTTTGCGAGAATAACTGACAGACTGATTGTAAATTATCTTGCTTGTTTATTTAATCCACACGCTAAATAAACATGGCATATTAATATGGAATTTACAAACTTATGCTTAAACAAAATTGTCCACTATACAACGTACAAAGCAATCGGACTAGCAACGAATGTTGAGGAATGAGGAATGTTGAAATAATGAAATAATATTGACATTAATACTGCTCTGAGGTCATTTTCACTACAATCGATAACTGGGATGCAAGATGGCGACAGTTGTGTTTGTATAAAACAAGAGCCTGAGTGGATTGAGACACAGCCTTGCTATGGGAAACATCAAAGTCCCTTTAAAGGTTCTGTAAGTTTTTGACTATACTAAAGCATAAAAATACCATAATATGTTTGCAGATGTTTTAGAAACATGCTAAGTTAAAATACTTGTTGATCTGAAAAACAATGCTACAGTCAGCTACTCTCCTTTGAAAATATCTGTTCCGGGCCTGAATGTCGGTCTCTGTTTTGGTTTGTGAAACTCATCCACTGACACATTTACCCAAATGTGTTTCGGCACCTCGGGTTGCCAGTTGGCTGAAAACAGTGTATTTCATTTTATTCATCGTCAAGTGCTCTCTTTCCTGTTTGTGTAGTCAATCTGGCAACCTGCGTGTGCATCAAGGTGCATCAAGCTCTAGGTGAAAAAAGAAAAAACTTGTCCAATATTTTGAATTTGGACTGCAATACCTAGTTCAACCACTCGGTGTCAATCATACATACAGCACCTTTAAGTAGGCTTTTAGATAGTCTTTGGAAATATCAGGCTGCTGCACCTGACCAATTAGAGTCAAGTAGGCCTATTCAGAGCATTGTGTGGCCCAATAAAATAAACATAAAAATAACAGTTTGAGTGAACAGTAGGAATAAAAAAAGAATGAATTTGTTTCATTGAGTTCAATGCAAGCAATGAAATCTGAATGCCATGGTCAAATGTTAAATATTTATTTTACTTTTATTTTCAGATTAAAGTTTGAAATAATTGAAAATAAATGCATTAAAATCCTAGATGCAGCATCAGATTTTTGGACTCCACTGTATATATTATGGCTGTGATCACTAGAAGTTAGAACCATCTGCTCTGTCAATGTAGAACTTGGACTACAGCTGAGGTGAATAATAATAATAATAATAATAATAATACAAAATCAGCTCATTCCAATTCATGAATTTTAAATCTGGAATCCTTCAGCAAGTTTGTCCTAAAGTGCTGCCTTGTGCTTGTCTTCTCTTTGAAGACAGTTCTGCTTTATGGGTATTACTCTGAAGGCTGAAGTAATTTTTTCGGGAATGAGAACACGTTAGTGTGCATAAATTGCTTTCGATAACAAATGTGCTTTTTCAATAATACGTTGTGTTGAATTGCCTTTGTTGTTGCTTTTTCCAATAAATGTAAAATATGTCTTATGAAATGGACAACTATCTGTCTGTCGACGTCAACGCGTAAATGCCTTTCAGAACAATTTGGACGTCACAAGGGACAGAATGAGGCCAGTGCAGATGAGAAGAACTGGTGAACAAGCGATCTCAGTAAAAACAAATATGAGCATCCTTGACAAATAACTTGCCCAGGAATGAGAAAACGTGTGGGAGGTTCTTCAAGACACTTTTAGATAAGAAAACTTAGAAAAAAAATACAGAGGATGTATAGATTATTCATAATCTTGATCTCAGTAATAATATTCAAATGTAATTAAAATGTAGGCTACTTTTCAGTAAGGTTTCCATCTTGCAGCGCCTCTTTAACCATACAGAGATAAACTTGCATCTTTCATCCACAGGACACTGTGTGTCTCTTCGCTTTGACGTCATTTTTACTTGATTAATCTGGTGCTGATTTGATGCATGAAGTTTGTAAAAATAAATTTCTAACTCTGTGCTCCTCAAGGCAAAAACTGTGCAATTCTTGGCTCAGTAATCTTCAAAATGAACCCAACAACTAAGACGAACGACTCCAATCGATAAGCTGTCATCACATTCATTGTGTGGATTTCAATATTTTGTTTCCAATATTTATGGGTTGCAATTAAAAGTCTGAATGTGGGGGGAAAAGCTTGTGTGTGATTGAAGTTATCACGGGTGGATAAAGAGAAAGAGAAAAAAATAAATTAGAGTAATTGAATTGGAGTAAATTAAATTGGAGGTGGGCTCAGCACACACAAGCACCTATAAAGTGAGAAAGATGAAGTGTGTGTGTGTGTGAGGGAGAGAAAGATAGAGAGAGCAATATACTTTAATAAATTTTGTTGCAAAATACAACATGCTAAGATTGGATTGCATACCTTTTGTATAAAATAATAAAAAAATTGAAATTTATATAGCTTATATACATTTATATAACTAAATATATAACCATAACTATATATATATATATATATATATATATATATATATATATAGTATATATATATATATATATATATATATATATATATATATATATATATATATATATATAGTATATAGTAATAGTATCTATATAATAAACATTATGCTATATAGTAACAGTTCTAAATTCTAAACAATTCTAAACAGAAACATATTTAAGAAACTGAAACCAAATGTCAAATAGCACTTATATTTTCTAGAATGCATTACTGGTATTGTGTCAAAAGATTAAGTGACATATTGTATCTTGATAACTTAAAAAAGAACTCAAAAACTTACATTTGAGGTATTTTAAGCTATAAGGTTATTTATCCAAAACAACATTCCCCTATAAAACCAAATCACAAGTCATTGAAGTCATTGAGCTTCATCCGTATGACTTTTAAAAACTTTAAAAACTAATTTAGTATTACGAACCACAACAAGTAAAAACTTGGCTTCATTATCACATATCATCCGACAGACAGTAAAGCGGCGCGTGCCTCAGCAGCGCGCGGACGCACGTCACGCTCATCGGAGTATAAAAGAATGTGCGCGCGCTGCAGAGCGCACAGAGGTGCGCGCGAGAGTGGGACTGATTAGACGGCGCTCTCGCAGCCGGTGAAGTAATTACACATGCCGGCAGTCAAAGTGCGGTTGCCACAATGAACTTGAGGTGAATTACATGAATGGATTCGTTTCTCCGTTTGCATCATTTCAACATAACAACGGACTGAGTGGGAGCCTGCCATGGAGAGGAATAACAGCACACAAACTCTAGAGCTGGGAGAATGTGAGCACACACTGGACACCAGCGTGGTGCTGGACAACTGTACTGACTCTGCCAGCGGGAACCTGTCTTTACGCTGCTGGCTGCAGTTGTTGACAAAGGAGTCTAGTTCGACGCTACAAGGTGATGGGTCTAGTTTGGCTGTGCGTGTGATGATCGCCCTCATTTATTCAGTGGTGTGCGCTCTGGGACTTGTAGGCAACTCTCTGGCGCTCTACCTGCTGCACTCGCGCTACCGGCAGAAGCAGTCTTCCATCAACTGCTTTGTGATGGGTCTGGCTCTAACCGACCTGCAGTTCGTCCTAACCCTACCGTTCTGGGCCATAGACACGGCGTTGGACTTCCGCTGGCCCTTCGGCAAAGTCATGTGCAAAATCATCAGCTCGGTCACCACGATGAACATGTACGCCAGCGTATTTTTCCTGACCGCCATGAGCGTGGCCAGGTACTATTCCATCGCGTCCTCGCTGAAGATGCACAGTCGCCGAGCGGCGGCGGCTGCGGCCAAGTGGATCAGCTTGGGCATTTGGGTCGTCTCCCTGATAGCAACCCTCCCACATGCAATTTATTCCACTATCGCCCAAGTTGCGCCAGATGAGGAGCTGTGCCTGGTCCGCTTCCCTGAAACGGGAAGCTGGGACCCGCAGTTGTTGCTAGGATTGTACCAGTTGCAAAAGGTCCTGCTTGGGTTTCTGATCCCACTGGTGGTGATCACTGTTTGCTATCTCTTACTTCTGAGAATCGTGCTTAGCCGTAGGATTAGCAGCGTGGCGGGCTCTGAAAGTGAGCAGGGGCGGCACAAGCGGTGCTCGAAGGTCACCAAATCGGTTGTGATCGTCGTCCTGTCGTTCTTCTTGTGTTGGTTGCCCAACCAGGCCCTGACTCTGTGGGGCGTCCTTATTAAGTTTGACCTGGTGCCCTTCAGCAAGGCCTTCTACAATGCCCAGGCATACGCTTTCCCACTGACTGTGTGCTTGGCCCACACAAACAGTTGCCTCAACCCGGTGCTCTACTGCCTGATCCGCCGCGAATTCCGGGCCGGACTCAAAGAACTCCTGCTGAGGGCCACGCCGTCCTACCGAAGCCTTGCCCGGCTGCTCCCACGCAAGGCCAAAGTAGCTGAGGCGCCCCCTGTACTGGTTCTTGTGCAGATGGATGTTTGAAAAAAAAGCAGATTCTTCACGTTCATCTTGATTTTTGATTGACGGGACGAAGCAGGCGTGATGAACGTCCTTTGGGAGCTGCCCCACTTTCCCTTGTGCTTGTTCAGAAACTCTTTTGCGCATTTGTCTTTCTCTCTCAACTTCCACGTATCTTTTGACGCGCAGCCGCTTTCACATGCACCTCCGGTCACCAGAGCCCTTGGGAATTCAGGACCCATTCACCTTTGTTTGCTTTGCTGCATACTAGTAGCACATCTTAAGGATTTTTTTTTTTCTAGAGACATCCTTCAAGGGAGCGATAAATTATCCATGTGTGTTTTTCATGCTTTGAAAAAAGAAGAAAAAATGTTGAGAGTCTAGTCTTCTCTTATTAGATATAAAAAAATATGTGCGGGGGATCACTGGTTAACACATCAATCATTCAGTACTCTGTCAGTTATGCATTCGAATTTGTGTAGAATTTAATGAAGTTTCACACTTTTATTAGTCTTTCAGTTTATTTAAATCTTATGTTGTACAAAAAGCTAAACTAATAAAATACCTATGGTAGCTAAATAACAAAACAATAATTTTGTGATTTAACATTGACCAGTCAAACTGTGTAAGTGATGATGATTGATTTGAAAGAGATAATTCTCTTATCTCTTTTCAATTTGACCTATAATCTGTGTTTCCTATTCATTTAAATTAGTATTAAACAATATATATATATATATATATATATATATATATATATATATATATATATATATATATATATATATATATATATATATATATATACACACCACAATAGATTAGCATATCTGAGCCATTAAGAGATTAAAATAACATTTTGTCAATTTACTCACCCTCATATTGTTTCAAATCAACTTCACACCCAGAGAACAGTAAAGGAGATATTTAGCAGAATGTTCAAGCTGCTCTCTTCTTCACAGTGTAAGTGGATGGAGACCAGGGTTAAAAAAGGGGAAAAGCAATATGAAGCATCATAAAATTTGTCCACAAGACTCAAACACTATTTTCAATGTCTTCTTAAGTCATTTGAAAATTTCTGTGAGGAACGGCCTGTAATTTAAATGTAAAATCTCTCCTGATAGCAGTAGTCACCATTCACTTTCATTGTATGAAAAACAGCAGCTTGGCCATTCTGCTATAAATCCTTTTTTTGCCAAACAGGTTTTGAAAGACATGAGGTGGAGTAAATAACAGAAAGTGCTCCCTGAAATCTTTTTTATGTTGGCTATATCCTCAGAGACTTCATCAAAAAGCCAGGTTTGGCATAAATATCTTTGTAGAAATATTCTCTTCAATAAATCATTTTGGGACTTTAAATACCCATTTCTGAGCCATCAAACAGAATATAAAATCCAATCTGAGATAATTAGTAATATGGGTTTATTGACGACAAAATATAAAGCAGAGTTAAAGAACGTTAACTCATTAATGACATTTATTTATTTTATTTACATTTGTCAGTTATATATTTCAGCCTATTACTGCATCATTTCTCAGTCAATATACATGACAATGCCAGTGTAGGCTTTGAGGCTTTAGTGAATTGATACCTTCTAATATACACACTTGCACATTCCTTGCACGCAGGGAGAATATCTTATAGTAAAACGATTTTTAGCCTGGCATCATTAATCATTAGTCCTGCAATCTTCTGAAACCCTTCAAAGGACATTGTTCCTCTGACCAAACCTTTACAGATGAAACAGATTTGACAGTTTAAGCCACTTTCGCTGGTTTATCTCCTCAATGACAACGCCAGGTCATGATTTAGGGAAGACTGGGGTGAGCTATCACACTTTTTTTTTTTACATTGGACATTTTTATCATTATTGTACAGGAAACAAGATACAGTTCATTAAGAATCACACTATATATATATATATATATGTTAAATATCATTACTAATATATTTACACTTGCACAAATAACAAACAAACAAACAAAAAAATGCCTCATAACTATTGCCATTAGCAAAAAATATGAATAATATATTGACCGATGGAAACTGTGGCTACATGTTCAATTATTAATCTATGACTTGTTACCATAAATTAATATGTAAAGAGCTTATATCCTTAAGAGAGGACCATCACAGCTGTGAGTTTCTCCATCTAGGTGTTGAGGGCATGCAGATGAGCTGGTGTGGGAGACCATTAATGAGCCAAACTGATTCATCTGAATCTGAACTCAACTGTGCTGAATAATTACTTGCGGTGACATTTTGGCCCAGTGTCGGAGTCAGTGGTGTGCTTTGTTGTCAGTATATTGAAGCCCATCGGGTGTGTTTTTGCTTGCTGAACAGTGTCTGTATGAAGTGTTATTACAATATTATGTTGTTTGTAAGAATATATTATACTAACCAAATTTGCAAAAAGTTCTTTGAGATAAAAATAAATCTTGCGTACAAAAAAAAAGATGTTCAAATGATGTCTTAAGGTGTAATTTACCACAGTATTACACACAGCCTAATAAAATAGTATCTTGTTGATTGTGGCTATTAGTAAAAGGATGCCTTTAACTGAAATCTGCATCCACACCACAGGTGTCAGTATCAGTTCAAGACAATTTCAGTACTAGCCAGCGCAACCAAAAGAAAGTCATATCATTCAAAATCAGCCTAAAAAAATTATTACAAAAAGTTGGATTACCTCTACATCATTTCTAAAACAACACTGGTAATTTAAATGTCCTGTGAGATACTACATCCACACCACTAGGTGTCAATATCAGTTCAAGACAACTTCACTATTGGCCAGTGCAGCTAAGAAAGTTTATGCATCCAATATGCCTGCTTCCTTGCCTACTACATAGTCCTTGAAAAACAGTATGTGAACAGAGTGGTATGTCTGAATTTATACTTTTATAAAATAGCAGTTAAAAATTAACCGAATGACCTACTATTGTTGGCGAGATTCTGAAATTTGCATATGGTGAACACTTTACTGTCCCATGAGGCCATGGTAATGATGTTACACAACTGATTCTGTAGGTCACATGATTATGACAGCAAGGCAAATTTAGTACATCCAGAATAAATCCATGCTGCCCATTCATAAAACATATTTAACAGTCATGAATTCCGTCCTTCATCATATGTAGTACATACCTTTTATATGATTTTGGTCTCAAATTTAATTACTTTTCAGATGTAATAGGACTATCTTCTCTAACAGTATTGGATTTCAGATGCACCTTATAATATGTGGAAACTATAGGGGTTTAACGGTATGCAGATCACAGTTCGGTACGTACCCAGGCTCGGCGGTCAAATAATAAAAACAAAATAATTCCACCTAGATGTTAAAATATTAACTATTATATTAAATTATAATGTTATATATATAATATCTGCAGTACATATATACAGATGAGGAATTAATATGTGAAATATATTTGAATTAGTTTACAGATAAAAAAAAGGGGGGGGGGGGGGTGCGACATGTAACGTAGCACATATACGCTGAGTTTTAGTTCATTTCTGTGACATGCTTAATTTTTTCACAGAAAGGAAACTCAAAAGCAATGTCAAAAAGCGACATCCTATTTATTTTCTTTATTTTACAAAAGCACAATGTTTTGTTTTCATTGCGAGTGTGCACAAATAAAAGTAGACCTTTTACAGTGATGCGTTATTAATAAGACAATAAATGACAGATTGTTTTAAGTTGATTCTGCTGGTATAAGGAAAGATCTGAAGTGATTACACCGGCATGCACACATAACACATCAGTTCCAGCATTGCTAAGTTGACAGCACAGTTGGTACTTTATATATAATAGTTTAGCATTCAGATACATCGCAAATACAGAAATATTATGGAACATTTGGATTTGTGCCGAATGAGAGCGGTAGGATACACAAGCACAAAGCACCATTTCACAAACAGTTGAGTGCGCCAGCCTTTGAAGTCAGCACATGGTCACTGTCTAGTGGGCTTTGTTTTCAAGTGCACAGCTTATGGTATTCGCTGTTCTTCTTCTCGCAGGCGGTTATCAAACAGTGTTGAATTGCTGCAGGTGCCCCCTTCTGGATTGAGGGCGAATTGCCTGTATTTGTTTGTAAGGCCTCATGCACTGAACCGAGATGTCCGTATTGTGACAGTTCTGTATGAATACATGTATCATTCCAACTCTAGTGGAGACATCTGTTAGCATTAGCCTTTAGCATTAGGCACCAAAATAACGTTAACAGTCTCTCACTATTCACTAATAACCATCTGCTATAAATATTAGCAATACATTTTACTTGCAGTTAATACATGGCCAATTCTGAATGACAATTCATGAAAAAATATACTTTTTAGAACCAGATGGTGTTGTTAAAGCATCTATCAACAGAAGATATCGTGGCTATGTTTAACCAGCTTAGCTCATTCAAAGTAAAACAAACAAAACAAATACAGAGTGTGCCTTTAAAACTTTGAGATTTGTGAAATCGTGAAAGACGGCATTTACAGTACAGCCCCACTGCAATCATTAAAGTATAGCAAAAGCTAGCCAACAAGCACCAATAAAGTATTCACTTAAGAAAAGTATTCACTTAGCTTTGAAGAGGACTCAAAAATAACGAACACTCGCTCCCCAAAGCAAAACCTGGATATGTGGTTGAATATAATGGCCTTCTATTCTTTTGATGGGGGCTACATACACTCTTCAGGCATGGCGTATTGCATAGTCTGTTATTATGGGATGGACTGGTGGTACAGTTGCCTAGCAACAAACTTCAGCCAGTAGGATATCTTCAGCCAGACAAAAAAAAAAAAAAAAAAATCAGCCCTGCCACCTAGTTTGAGGGTGAGACCCTTCCTTTCTGTAATTGAATTTCACCTGCTGTATATAAAATAAATGACTGATCCATTTTTCTCTTATTATTGTCAAAAAGTTTCAAAGTCATTGTACTTTTTTGTAACACAAGCTCCAAATATGGTATGTATGCCTTTCAGTTTGGATGTGTTTTCAAAATCTGTTTTGTTTTCCTGCCGAGGGAGATAAAAATAGCACTCAATCATCAAACATTTGTATGCTCCATTTTCCTGTTGGATTTGTCAGAACACTAGGGGGCACATGTTCAGTTTAATAATACTCTGTAGACAGAATGTAAATCTGTATGAATTGCCTTTTTTATTTTTTTTTGTGCCATTTTGTACAGTTTGTTTCCATTTATTCAGCTCAAATGAATACCAGAATATATTGAATAACAATAACAAACAATAAAATAAAAAAAAATAACTAATTTACCTGAACACATGATTCACTTTTTGGAAACAATACTATATAATGTTTAATAATAAAAATAAAATAAATAAGTATGCTATAATATGCTATAATATAATATAATTTATTGCACTATAATAATAAAAAATATATAAATAATTGTAAATAATTAACAAGTAAAAATTTGCTTTTTTTCGTCTAATATTTCTATTTAATTTGATCTAATTTTACATTTTAATCGAATTAGGTGATGATCAAAACATCAATGAAAATGGATTAATGAAAAAAATGTGAAATATTACTGTGTTGTTCATTTAAATATTGTAATCTAAAATGGAATTGGAAGATGAATTTACATTGGAGTAAAAAATCCTAAATGCAAACGAGAGACTTTGTTGCCCTATTTTGCACTTTTCTAGATTTCTAGACATTAAAATGAACATTTTCAGTTCAAATAGAAGATTATTATGATCTTGGTGGTTAGTGGGGCAAATAATGGGGAGATCCCTTCTGAGGAGCTGCTATTGAGGACCACAGCAGGATTCACATCTTCATGTTTCAATATCTGAAAACTAGCTGCTGGCGGTCTTATTCTTTATGACATTCTATACTATGATTCATTTATGGGCCTCTGTGCAGCACTGCAATCATTGAAATTCAACGAAATGATGAATTATGAAATCTGTCTGCTCCTAGTTGAGGTAAAATGTAAGGAAGCGAACAACTTTTGTGTTAATGAGGCAAACTTTGTTGGGTTTAAGCACCAGGAAATGATAGAGGGAGAGGAGAGAGCATATAGAGCATGAAAAAAATCAGAGATGAAAAGAAAATCAAAAGTGATTCAGCACTGTGTGATGTCAAGTTTAGATTTTTGGGTCCATCAGACAGAGATGAAGCGACTGCATACACAAAGGCATCCTGGTTTTTAAGTTGGAGTTGATTACTCAAAATGCTTGCAGCATTTGTTTTCTTCTGATTCTGACTATATATCTTGTTCCCAGTATATCTGGATAAAGGCATCTCGCGCTGAAGCTTCTGCTTGTGATCTTTCATTAGGCCTGTTTGAGCTGGCTGGGAGGATTACGACGGTTAATTGTTTCTCATTAATGGCTGAAAACTGAAAACTGACATGCTGGACACATGCACACTTACATATAGAGTAATTGAGACCGGGGCTAGTTGTCACAGTTTTCGCTGCAGTGATTTCTTAGGGTAGGTTTATTGTTAGAAGTCAGTTTTCTAACAAAAAGTGCACCCCATGAATAAAAAGACAAAATAAAAATATATTACACATAACATTTTTATTATTGAATTATTGAATATAGAAAAAATCTATATAATTTACTTTAAATGCACAATTAAATAACATGAATAATTTTTGTGCTTAATTAATTTTTAATTAATTTTTACCTTTTAAAAAAAAAATATACACACCTGAATATACACTGTAAAAAGTAATTAGTTAAGTTTACTTAATTCAGTTGTGCAAACACGTTGCCTTAATTCAATTAAGTAATCTTAACTTTATTGTTTTAAGTGTCATTTAAATTTATTCCTTACTTATTTTGAGTTCAATCTGTGATCTGAGGAACATTACCAAAAAGAACTCTAATCACTGTAATGGTGAGTAAAAATAAATAAATAAATCTAATTCCATATATGAAGTCAGCTTATGTGATGTTCTCTGTTTTACTGAAAATTCAACATGACTTTGGGAGACGAGTGAATGCAACTAATGAAAGATAACTGTAGACATGGAGGAAACTGGTGAAAAGTTTATTAAGACTCTTCTTCTTCTGTTGTTATGTTGCACTTTAGCAACATATTAGTGCACTGCTGCCTCTCACTGGTTTATTAATGTCATTGGTTCCTTTTCGGCTACTTAAATATTACTTATATTACTGCTACTTATCAAAAAAAGTAGGTAAATTGTTTTATGTGCCTTCAAAGTAGCTGCAACTTAAAACCTAGTAAGTATAACAACTAAGTAAAGATAAAAAAATATAGCTAAGTGGAACAGACCTTTAGTCCAACAAACTAGATGCTATTAAGTTTACTTAAGTTATTAGTTGAACTATTGCATCCACCTGAAAGTTTACATAACACAGTGTAATTAAATAAATTCAACAAATTTGTGAAAGTTATTTTTACACACTTTTCTTAAGTAGATTCAGCGATTACTTTTTACGGTGTAAAGTATATTTTATATATTTATGATTATTAATGTTTTGCTATGTAATTTAAATATTTTTTTTTCAATTGCAAAAAAAGATAAATTATAGTAAATATAAAAAATCAGTTTATCAGTTTACATTTTTTATATAACTTTTTATAATTTGAACTAATATTTAATTGTAATTGAACTATATAATAAATGTGACATATCTACACATACACACACAAATACATAAAATATCTAAATTCATAGGTTTTTGTTTACTTATGAATATCTAATTTAGTAAATAATTTAATACACTGAATATTAATTGCAAACATATATGATATAAATAAATATATAATTTAACAATGCATAATTTTTTTTCATTTAATTTCTTTTTATTTGTGACAAATCTACCCATACATATTTTATATGTTATAAATAATAAATATATAGACTACTTATGAATATATCAATCTATTTATGAATTTGTAAAAATAATAATACAATGATAAAAAATAGATAGATGATAGTGTGATATTGTTTTGATTTATATATTTTTTTTTTACTTTTAGTTTTAATGATTTAAGTTCAGTCCTAAACAACAAGCTAAAATGTTTTGTATAAATATTATTTTCTTTTATATTTAGTTATATTTTATGTTTAGTTTATTTTTCACATTTTCACCATGTGATAACTAGCCTCATTGTTTCTTTAACTCTGAATTCATGCAAACCCCCATCAAACAGTTCTACCTTGACCCCCAGACAAGTTAACAAATTAATCTGACACGTGAGCCTGTGGGATCTTTACTGAAGGGAATATACAGCCACGCTCTTTGGAGACCCAGGCGGTCCGCTTTGACATAAGTGGATCATGAAGGAGATCCGTCAGGCGAGGCTCAATAGGATTGCCCACTTCACAGATAGGCTACTCAAAGTCACTCAAAAATCAAGACGCAACTCTGCGCTACTTAGCTTTCCAACCAAGAGGTGTCAGTGATAAATGCTATCTGCCGAGACCCAGCCTAATGCACATGGCAGTCTTTTCACAGTCTTGATTATTTGGCGAGCCGGAGTGGCGGCTGAGTATTTCCACAACGCGTCCCGAATGTCTCGACTGTCGCACCTGCACCGGCGAAGTCCAAAACCCCCAGAAATCCAGGAGGAAATTCAATTACTTACTCTCGGCTCCAGGAATGAGCTCATCTCCATATTTATTAGGATACCGACCAAGCGAAGTCCTCGGTGTTCAATTACGTTTATTATTCTCTAATGTGTTCCCACAAACTCTTTTCATTTCCAATGTGACACAGGCGCTCGGCTGCCACCAGTCCTCTCGAGATTTCTCAAGGGCCCTGAGAGGAACTTTGATGGGGCTTGAAATGAAAACCTCAACGGTTTTCAAAGAAGTATCGCGGCAAGCTCCTTTCTCCTACTCCGGGTGAGTGGGAGAGAAGCCATGATCAACCAAGACACGAGGGCTCTGTGACTCAGAAAGCCTTTCTAGCGGCACTGATTTCGGGGCGCCTTTATTCTCCTGAATGCATCCGTATCTAAAAACAAGCTTTCGTCGGAGCGCGTCTTTTATAGTCTGATGACATGAAAAGCTGCAATAATGAACGGAGGAGAAGGATGGAGCAATGTTTCTCAACTCTGCCCTAGTTTCATGTTAATTGCGTTGAGTCTTCGCTTTCTGAGACATGGGCTCACAATTATCATGTGTCAGTCAGGCATGGCGAGGAAGACTCATTCAATCAATCACCTCTCCAACAAACGGTCCAAAAAATCCCAAAGCAGGTGGAAACAAAGCCTTTGAAGATACTATTGAGTAGCCTTGAGAGCTAGATATATATAGCGGAGGAAATAAGTATTCAACATGTCAAATTTTTTTTAATTAAACACCACTCCAATGTACCAATTCCCGTTAAATTTTGACCAGATAATGGTATTAGCTCAAGAAACCCTCCATGCACACTCATGCTGGAAGGCTCCAGTAATGAAGAAAAGGCATGTTGAAGCTCATTTGAAGTTTGGTACACAGCATTGACTTACTAGGAGGATGTAGTCTGGTCAGACAAGAAAAAAATTGAACTTTTTTGGCAATAATACCACACGCCTTGTTTAGGGGAGAAATGACTCTGCACATATGCACCTAAAAAAAACCATGCCAACAATGAAGTTTGGAGGTGGAAGCATCATGGTATGAGGCTGTTTCTCTTCTCACGGTATTGGCAAAATCCATATTATTGAAGGGAAGATGAGCCATATACTTCAAAAATTCTTGAGATAAATCAGTGCATCCTTCCACCATTTTCAAACTGTCAAATTGTCATTAAACAAGCCACCAATGAGACATTACAGCTGCGCATGTACAAGGCTTCTGCGAAATTACTTTAGCCTCATTATAGGTTCATAAATAATGTATCTTAACACTGGCCTATTCGGCCGAGCAGTGGGAAGCTGACCTTTCTCGGCTGCCCCCGGCGTCGATAGCGATCGTGTCCAGCACAAAGACAATAACGGGGCTGAAATATCACCCAGCGTCCCTGCCTTATCTTCGTCTCTCACTGTGCTATGAGTCAAACGCAAAAGTCACCATCAGCAAAGGCAGCAAACTGATATCGTGACGAATATCAGTCCTAGTCAAGTCAGTAGAGAGAAGCCTGGTATCTCTCTGCAGTTTTCAAGCTGTAAATGATCTAGAGCTTTGCGTGATTGCTTGACCTCTGGGTTTGTGCCAGCAGGGAGCGAATCTTCCTACGCTAGCGCAAACAATCTACCGAAAATGACAGTGGGCGGAAGTTGGTACACATCAGGCTGATTAGCTTTGACTTGCTGAGAGCGTTTTGCAGTACTCAGGTGTTCAGCTAGTTTAATCACATAGTACAATGTGGCGTCTCAATGAATTTATAGAATGGGGGAGTAGAGCTTGAATAACCCATATAGCACGCTAGCGACTACCATGAGGATGTAGCTGAGTAAACACTTTTAAATATTAGTGCATGTTCTGTGTTTATTTAGACCTACACATTGCAAAGCCTATGGATGGGAAACACAAGGAGTTTAATGAATCTGGTTTCTTAATTCCTATCATTGAATCTGAGGGCAAATCCCTGCTTAAAAAACAATAGAAACAATCACAGAATTTCTAATGGTTTCTACTACAAATACCATTGTAGACATTATACACAATCAACTATTAACCATTAAAACCATTGATGCATGGTTTCCTGTAGTGTGTTTTTGGGACCAAATCAGTCATAGGTTTTTTAACAAGCCACCAAAAAGCTACAAATTACCAGCAGAGAACCACAAGGGAACAATTACAGTTCACATCAAAACTAATTCAGTTCCCATTATAACCAGTAAAACCATTATCAATTCTTTGATGTTTTCTACCTTTTTTTTTTCTTCAGCAGGGATGACCATTTAAAAACCAAAAAGTTGACCTATAGTATTTTACATACCTACTTTATTCTTAATTTAGTTTTCTAATTTATTTTAGACCTATATATTGCCATAATGAACAAACAGTTAGTAACTAAACCAATTTGAATTGCACACAGCGGCAGTTTTTGGTTTATGGAGTCCAATCGATGAAAATAACTCATTTTTAACTAAGTGAGTGATCAAAAAGTAACTGAGTAATCGTCAAACTTCTCCGATTCAAATTTTTTTGTTAATCGCTAGAAAGAAACGTCTGAGTCATTCGCTTCGCTAGTCAAGTACTGAGTGCTCTTGATTCACTAAAAAGAACGTAAACCATTTTTAAAACCATTTTTCAACACTAGGCTACTAAAAGTTTGCGTAACAAAAGACTGAAACGTAAAAATCCGCACTACATCTGGCAAAAAACAATATATTGCCTTTTAAATGTCTGTTCAGTGTGTATGCCTGCTACAATAATAACGTCTTTTAAATTGTATTTTCACAAGTACCAAACACGTAATTCGCAAGTATCACGTTCAATTAAAAGTTCGAATGGATTTACGTCTCTAATATAGAGCAATAATCATTCATGTTTGTTGAGGCAGAAGCAACTTCATATTTTTTTTAATGAAACAAAATAGACATTAACAAACCATGGCTGGTGAATCCACATTAGCGTGTGTATTTATCAGAAAATGTCGGCTCAACTGGTCCTCATTATCCTCAGCCGTCCCCATGCAAACAATGGGAAAGTAATTGGTGTTGATAGAGTGTTGCCATCAGAATATGAAAAAGATATGGAGAGCTCACACTGCATTTTATATTAAGTTTGGACACCTGTAAGTACAAAACTGAAAACTGACTCTCCCTGCTGTTAAATTAGTCCCATTTTTTTCATTTTTTTCTCTAAATCCCTGCAGTCTTATATCATGTGAAATTCTACGCTGAAAATATGTGGAAAAGTTAGGAAATGACATCTCGGCCTTGAACGACTAGAAGACGCAAGCCAAAGCAGAAGCTGGAGCTGTCAGGGGAATGCATTTCCATATATTTGATCAGGCATGGCCAAGACAGCATGACCCCCAAGTTTAATCTACTACGCTCGCATGAACGTCCAATTGAGTGCCAGATCCTCTTCGACCTACAGACGTCTGCAAATCCAACCATCTCATTCCCAACACTTTATCTGATCTTTTTGTTCTTTATATATATATATATATATATAAAAAATTAATAAATAAAAGTCACAAGATGAAGGTTAAAGCGACTGTTCATTTCGAATAATTGAGTCTGTTCTGTCATTGCCTGGAATAACAAAGTCTGAAATTTGTATCTGCTCTTTGCCCTCTAGAACAAATGACTATTTCAGTAAGCTTTGACCTGGTCTTCAGCCCTGTAATCTAATGCTAATTTAAGTTGTTAAAATGAAGCATATACCCAAGACCCCTTCATTTAATGTTTTTATCTCCTGATTGCTGTATTGTATTTCTAAAGTCCAGAGTCAGAGGATTCACTGCTAGCAAAAGACTTTCTCTGTGGGATGAACTGTGCTTTTGAAAGTCCTAAAAATGAAAACTGTGTTATTATTTACTTACTTCAGGACAGTTACTTCTGTGGAACATGCACACACACAAAGAAGAATACTCCAAAAAAAAAAAAAAAAAAAACAGATCCAAATACACCATCAAGTATTAGAAATGGGTCTATATGACTTTCATGGTACATATAATTTGGACAGAGTACATATAATTCAGTTGAATTTATACAACTTTTCTAAACGATTCATTCATTAATTAAACAGATTTTTTTCTTGAGTTATCATCTGACTTCAGAAGACTTGGAATCTCTGTAAAACAGTGCTTTTTAAAATCGCACTACTCTGCATTTCTCCATTCTACTGCATTGCAATTCTCTATATATATTTTTTAAGTAAATATGCACTAAACTGACATGTTTGCTGTGTTCACGTTTTTGCACCAGCTCACACATAACACAGCACTATAAAACATGGCATTAATTAGTTCTTGTAAAAAATAAAAAATAAAATCCTTTTTTTTTTTTTTTTGCATTCCACTGCCTTGTGACTCATGGTTTTAAATGCACAAACAAGTTCTGGGAGAATTATCGCCTAGGGGTTGTTCAAACAAAACTAATTTTTTAATTTAACTTTGCTGATTTTTATGGAAGCCCGTTTCTGCCATTGAACAAAATAAAAAAATAAAAAATGATATTTGCCTTTTTTCTTGCAGTTGCGTATTATTTAGTCAGAATTGTGAGACACAAACTCGCAATTCGGAGAAAATTTCAGTCCTTTTTTCTCCCTCAGAATTGGGCATTCTAACTCGCAATTGCGAGATTATATAATGCAAAAAAAAAAAAAAAAAAAAGTGAGATAAAAAGTCGCAATTAAATTTTGTATTCTTTATTCAGTGTCAAAAACGGGCTTCCATAGAGTTTCCATTATTTCTATTTAAATATGCTAGATTGACATGATCGTTGCAGTGTCTTGCTCATGATAACACAACATTCTTAAAATGCACACTGAAGTTTAAAAAGGTAAACTTAAAAAAGGTTTCTAGATCTCACTTTTTCTTTATACCTCTGCCCTGCTTTCTGCATTCCACTGCACTGCACTGTTTTTATTTATATTAACATGCTAGGCAGAAGACTGTTATCTTGCATATTTTCAAACGTCTCACGCATGACATGGTTTTATAAAAACATGACACTCAAGTAAAAAGTGGTTAAACCTTTAAAAATAACATTGCTATAACCTGTGGTTCTGTAAGTGTGTGTGTGTTCCACTGCCCTGCATCTCACAGTTTTAAAAAAACGTGCCCGTGGACCTTGTGTTTTTTTTCACTCCAGTGCCCTGCATTTCATCTTTTTAAAAGGAAAAACACATCCTGTGTGAATCTGCCCTAAGTGATCTTGATCTTTCATGTTTACGCTTCTCAGTATAGCTCATATCTTCAAGTCTTCGCTCCTCTATACTTCACAGTGATGCAAGAGTTGGCGCTGTTTCAGAAGATTTGCTTTTCTGGTGTACATGCACTCTGCAGCCATTGCTCAAGATATGAAAAGACGTTTTCAGTCAATGAGTTATTAATATTTTATCACAGTGAATCATTGATGAATTATGCACGGCTCAGAATGCTCAGAATGTCCTAAATTTTCAGATGATCCATGGTGTGTGTAAATGTAGGACGTAATCTAGTATACCGAAACTAACAAATATATACAAACACATTGCTTGATAAATAACTTAATTTCAATTTCCTGTGGTCTTAAATTAGTGCATAAATTGAAACGATTAATGATGCTGTCTGTCTGTAATGAAAAAAAAAGAATTCTTGGGGAAAATACGAAAAACATACAAAAGAAAAAGATGAAAACACGATAAAAATAAATGAATAAAACTAATGTGGTTCTATTGGTGTAAATGGAATGAAATTAGAGTAGATCAATATTCCCATTTACTTGTTGATGCAATGTATGCCTGATTTAAACACAGTGGATGAGCGATGGTTGAGATGATGTTTTCAAACTCAGAAACCAAAAAGTGTGGCTACTTATTCAGTTTACTTAATAAAATCAACTTTTTTGGAACATTTAGTAACAACATGATCACATTTCCGTGCAATCCACTTACATTCGCTAAATAAAAGCCTACTTAATCCAGTTGTATTGGAACTGCATTAGTAACTCTTGTTGGCACAAACTGCAGCTCAGCAGGGCATAGGCAGTTCCCAGCATGCCTTGCATGCAAATGGATGGGGAGATTAAATGTTGAAATTAAGGGTTATTTTTAATGTGATGGAAAAAAAAAGACTTGAAAACTTAGTGTTGAATGTTGTTCTGTTTGCTGCCATTGAGATGATGAGGGGAGCATTTAATACATGTAATATTAAATAGGGATACATACTCGTATATATTGAACTATGTATATATATATATATATATATATATATATATATATATATATATATATATATATTAGGGGTGTAACGGTTCACAAAATTCACGGTTCGGTTCGATACGATACACTGATGTCACGGTTCGGTTCGGTTCGGTTCGATACGTTTTAGATACAGCAAAATGTAAAAACATCTCAACTTTTCAGAATGCCGCAAGCGCACCGCGGGTCATGTGACAAGAACCAACCAATCAGCTTCATCCTTTCCCGTAACAACGTTGAGAGCTCAGCCAAGATGAAGGAACAGCTGATCATAGTTGTATATGGATTGCAATTTTGAAATAAATTCAGTAGCTCTAAGCGATTTTTAGAGCTGCAAATCCATTTATCCTTCGCTGAAATAGAGAGCACGTCATTGTTGCTTAGCAAAGACAGACGCCTCATGAGCGCTTCTGCCCCAGCGCTTTGGAAAGAAGGAGAAAGACGCGCTTAGCGTTTTCCATGCGTTTTTAGGCACGATATGTGAACGGCCCCTAAGGCGCTCGCTCACTCAGCACGCGCTGAAGGCTCGTTGCAAAATGTCTAATGCATTTAACAGACCAGAAATATAAGATCCTAAAATAACCAACAGGTCTGGTGTTTGGGTTGGATTCCCTGTAAGCTATAGTGTCTAAATGCTGCAGGGATAGTTTGCTGCGTGCATGTTTCTCCTTTTTTTCGTCTTTTCCCAGATAGTACTGACGCATATATCCCAGATATTCCCGCTGTTTTTTTTTTTTTTTTTTTTTTTTTGTAATCCCGCTGGTGTACCCTGTCATGTTGCAGATGCGACATACCGTTGTTTTTTTTATCCACCACTCTCTTGCCATCACCATTATAGCTTAAAGGGAATCCAAAGTGCACCCAAACACCAGACCTGTTGGTTATTGGAGGATCTTCTCATTTCTAGTCTGTTAAACGCATTGGCTATTTTGCAACGAGCCTTCAGCGCGTACTGAGTGAGCGAGCGCCTGCTGAGTAGCCTAACATAAACATATAAGATGGTGTTTTTTTCTTCTTCGGGAGTGTCAGGGGCGTTGCCTATTACGTTGTTTGGGTTATTGGGCTACCTTGTTGAACGCATATCATTATATTTCTTTCTCTCTCTCTTTTTTTTTTTTCAAATATAATTAATTACTCCAACGAACCGTTCGGTATACATAATGCGTACCGCGTACCGAACCGAAAGCGTCGTACCGAACGGTTCAATACGAATACGCGTATCGTTACACCCCTAATATATATATATATATAGTTATTGTTTGAATGGATAATCTCAGTTTTTGTAGGTTTTACCATTATTAATATCACACGTTATGAAAAAAACCCAAACCAAAACACTGAAATACTCTCACTTTCCCATCCATGGCCCCATGCATTAGTTCTCAATGCGTATTTGGAAGGAACATGAAAAGCCAGGGTGAGGAAGTAGAAAGAGAAAGTTAAAGGTGGGTTGGAGAGAAGGGCCAGGTCTCTGGGGAGAGGAAGAGGGTTCAGAGATGTGTAGCGTCTGGATGGATGCTTGGCAAAGACAAAAGATTAGAGCAAAAAGGATGAAAGACAAAAGCAGCAACAACAGAGCCGCATTTTGATTTTCTTAATGGTGCCTGAGCCTCTGACCCAGGGCAAAGCCGTTGGGGTTTCAGGGGAAAACAAGGCCTCAAAATAAATATTCTGATGGACCCATCCCTTCCTCGCCACTTTAGCAGGACATCAGCGGTGGCAGTTAACCTTTTCATGGTGCCTAAAGGCAGCAGAGGTTTGCTTTGAAGCTCAGACCGAATGCAGACAGAAGACTTTAATTATGCCCTGATTAAATGGGAGTCTTTACACCGCAATGGCGTTTGCTCATTGCCACCTTACCCCACGATACTTAATCAACAGCTGTCAGGGAGCCTGCGGATCAAAGACACTGCAATTTATCAACAGCAGCACACGGCCTCCCCACAGGTCAGACCCGTGGGGGACCGTCCGTTCCCCTCGGTTCCACATGCACAATCCCCTCCAAAAAAAGAAAGAAAGAGGGGTTATTAAGGATAATGCATTCTAGCAGCACAATGAAACTAAGTGTGCCAACAAGCTGTCATTCATGTTTGCTGAGTAAACGACATCTCATCTGCGCTGACAACACAATGGAGGCAATGGATGGCACATTGATTGCGTTAGCTGGAGAAAAAAGCATGCGCGAAAGCACGCTGTAATTTGCCAGATGTATGTGCGCATGTACCTATGTGAGAGGGATGATTGCTATTCATTGTAAACTAGTGCCTTGTCCTTGACAGCCCTCTTAAGAGATTGCAGTCGAGATCCCAGAGGGCTGCGCTGAGGATGAGGATGTCTCTTCTGCCGAACGGGTGCAAATTGAATCCGCTGGCAACGATTAGCGATGGAGCAGGCATGATGCACTTCGGCCGTGTCCCTTTTCCCAATCAAATGTGCCTTTGAAGTTCACCTGACACACTCGTTTGTGACCAGGGGATGAAAAAATCCCTCGAATGGACTTCGGAAAAGTATACCACTGAGAAGGAGCATTAGCGGAGAAAAGTATACAGTGGGAAACAAACATCATTTCATATCGATTCACTCTCTTCAAGGACAAAGACGTCTACTGATTACGCTTTCTAAAGCATTTGAACAAAGTTGAGGGTTTTGAAACATTTGGTTTATAAAAGAAATCTGGAATTCATGGCTCTGTTGAGGTTTAAACTGTTTTAAAAAATGTTCCAGAAGAATGTTATCTCAATAAAGAATCCTAGAATTTCTCACTAATTATGTTCTGGAATTGTTTTGCATTGGGTTTTAAAACCAGGGGCCAGTTGTTCAAAACGTTTAATCTGGATCAGAATGATCTGGATTTGGAAATCCCATGTTTTGCTATCCAGGAACAGGCAACCCATTTAAATTTTGTTTTTCAAAGCAAAACTGGATTGGATCACCCTGTTCCAGATACACAATTTTTCAGATTTCCAAATCTGGATTACTAGTGCTTTATGGAGCCCCTAAAGGGACATGGGGGGGAAAAAAAAGCTAATGTTTTGCATTCTAGTTTTGCATTGCATTTAGACAAATAACTACTTTTGACAGGTCCAGATTGTGCCAATGGAGTGTATAATCAGTGATTAAAAAAAAATAAAATAAAAAAAAAACAACAACAACAACAAGTTGTCCCAAAAGTAACCCAATCTTACTAAAACGTTTTGAACAACACAAACTGAGGATTTAATTTGAATTCACAATCTTTTTTCTTCTTCTTTTGAACAGCCCGTTTTCAAGATTTGATCCAATCTAATGGCCAATCTCCGATCAGATTAGTTTTGAACAACTGGCCCCAGGATAAAAATGATAATTTGTTAAATCCGAGATTGAGACATCGGTTCTGATTTGTATCCAAGTAGAAATCCTTGGATTTAGACTTTACACAACTATTAGTCCCGGCAACTCTGAAACTACACAAAATAACTGGAACTATTTTAGGCACTGCATAATATCAATGCGCTTGCTGCACTATGGTACAGCAGCAAAGTTCCTTGATTATTTTCCATTGGTCTTAGTACATGATGTAACTGCAGAAGAGTCAAGTTTTAAATAGAAAAAATATAAAAATTATTTGGTCACTTTTTAGCGAGATGCTAACGGTCTAATCAGATTCAATGATCTATAATAAACTAAGCTAAAAGTGCTACCGCTAGACCCGGAGAACGGCTGAAGGGATTCGAAAACGGTAAAGCTGAACTTTTTAACTCTAGGGGAGTTGGAAAATGAGCCCATTTTCAAAAATAATGGAGTGTTCCTTTAAATAATGACTTCACAGAACTCAGAAATGTACTTAAAGCTGCAGTAGGTAACTTTTGTAAAAATATTTTTTTTTACATATTTGTTAAACCAGTCATTATGTCCTGACAGTAGAATATGAGACAGATAATCTGTGAAAAAATCAAGCTCCTCTGGCTCCTCCCAGTGTTCCTATTGCCATTTGCAGAAATTCATCCGCTCCCGGTAAAAAATAACCAATCAGAGCAGCGGTCCGTAACTTTGTTTGTGTTCAAAATGTAGAAAAATGAATATAATAAGCGAGTACACCATGAATTCATTTTCTAAACCGTGTTTTTAGCTTGTTCTGAATCACTAGGGTACACCTATAATAAGTGTTTATATTCAGACTATTTTAGATTGCTTCGGGGGTACCGTGGCGGAGTAACCCAGTACCTTTGTGATTCTTCATAGACATAAACAGAGAGAAGTAGCTCCGGCTACAATGTTCTTCCGCAAGACGCAAGCAGTTCTGTTTATTAACCGCTAGAGCGTCAAAAGTTACCTACCGCAGCTTTAAAGGGCTAGCTCACCCCTAAATGTTGTCATCGTTTACTCACCCTCCACTTATTCCAAAAAGTTATAAATTGGGCATTTTTTTTTGTCATTTTGAAGAATGTGGGTACCCAAACACTTGACGGTAGTCATTGACTTCCATATTATGAAAATAATAATAATACTGTGGAAATCTTTGTCAACTGACAACATGTTAAATACTTAATAATTTTCCACTTTTTAAAATTTCTGTTAATGTTTTAAACCACCTCCGTGAGATATGTACAGATAGTGTCTCACTTTAGTCACTCCCTAAATGGTGACTTTCAGTTGGAGAGTCAGATAAGGTGTAGACTGTTATGCTCTGTATATTTAAAGTATATAGTTTAAAAGTTTTGGGGTCAGTTTTTTGGAAAGAAATGTATGCAACTTTTATTCAGCAAGGACACCCTGAAAAAGAATGACAGTTCTGACAACTTGATGGTAAAACGAAAGCTTGATAACCTTTTCATTGTCTCCAGAGTGCAGGTTTTCCGATCATTAAGAAAAGTATTGAACTGTTTACTGTCTTTAAAAGTTAATTCCTCAGAAAGCTGAGAGAATAGATGCCGCTGGCTGTCTGGCTCTCTGTTTCTCTCTCTGTCCTCACAACCCAAGGCATCTTACATAGCATTTTGTCAAAACCAAGAGGCTGCTGAATATAATTTAACAGCAGCTGGGATCTATTTGAACTTGAACTGTCTGTAGGAGTATTCCGAAAGAATTTTCATGTGACTGCTAATGCCTTTGGGCAACAATTAATTTTTGAAAATTTTGGAGGGAAGCGAGGGTGTCAGATTTGGAGACATTTTTAGTTTTCTGCGTCTCCTTGTGCCACCTGTCAGCTGAGGTCTGCCAATTACCGCACACAGCTTCAAGACTGATGTATTGCACGAAACTTGGATTAACAGCCAGGAAATCCATGATAAACATTTGCAAGCCTGTTGGCAGTTGTAAACTGAAATCCAATGCCCCGACGGGCATGCAATACACCCTCGCTGCGCTCCGATGAATTAATGAGTCTGCTCTGACTGGCATAAGAATCCAGTCTCTTATGACAGCACTTCAGCTCTGATCTACTCCAGACATTTCAATGCCCCGACCCAAATATGTCTAAATGGATTTCATGGCATTACGAAATTAAGGTAATATGATTATATTGTAATAAGCTAATAAGGTAATAAGATTAGTGGACAAGAGTCTGGAAGCAGTATATACTAATATTTGAATCATACGTTCAAAAAAGTCAATGAAATTCTAAATATATCTGTAATCTGCATATTATTAGGGGTTCGCATACGTTTTCAGAGCTACTATCATTTTTATTCGTATATTTGATGTTCTTTTTTTGTAATTTTTCAAAAATGTAATTTAATTTAGTTTTTTGTTACTTTTATGAGTTTTATGTATAGTTTATCTTTAATTTCAAGTAAGTTTTTATGGTTTAGTTTAGCTAACTGTAATTGTTCTGACAGTAATGTGTTTTGCTTGGGAATGAATCCACGTTATTTGATGAATTTGGATGAATCAATGATTTATTGACACTTATCTCAACCTATTAGCGTTACAACAAAACGTTAAGAAATGTAAAGGTAAATCCTAACCACAAATTCATAAAATGCTTAATACAATGCTAAGTTAACGTTAAAATAAAAACGTCATTAAAACTCTATTATAGTTCTAAATATTACAATGGAAAATATTCAATGTTTTCAAAACAGCTTATTGTTAATTGATAACACACTAGCTGCAAATCTGTAACATAATAGTGTTGTATTTACATTTTTATAAATATTTACAAATATTGCATCAGCATGTGCATCAATCAACTTTTCACAATGGGCTTCCTTCGTTTTTATTTTTCAGTAATGCCTCATTACTTTGAGGTTCTTCAGATCCGTATCCCATCATGATGTCATTTGACGGGGGTGTGTTCAAGCTCTAATCGTATGGTGAAAGTAAGCATGCTCAGACAGCTGATGACAACAAGGTGGGAAACAAAGACGGGGCTCATTTTGCAAGTCAATTAGAGGACAGAAGCAGGACGGATGCAATCAGGATATTTGCGGGAGGCCTTGGATGCATTCCCTCTTCACCTGTTTTCTGGAGGCCATGTCAGCATGGGATAGACCTGTATTCCAACAACATGCGAGCACACAAACTTGACAGAAAGTTTGGATCCGCGTGCAAATCATCCCCCGGCTTATGTCTCTTTCTGAGCGCGAGGTAAAATTAACAGCCGTTCTGACACACTGTGGATATTTAAAAAAAAAAAAAAATTGTGTCATAAATTGTTACATTTTAGATTTTTAGATCTTTTATTTCTACAATCTGAAGAGCAAACAGGCTTCATTAGTTCTTCTTCACAGTTCAGAATTAAAAAAAGGATGCAGCCAATGCAATGTAATATTATATATATAAAAAAATAAAACAGAGATGTGGCAATCGCATAAAGCAGCATACTTAAAAAGCTAGTTAAGTTAGTAGTGTCACTAGAGAGACCCCACACGTCTCTTTTAAAGTCTCTGTAATGTCTTGATGACACTGCAGACAGTTTTGAGCAATGTAGATTACAGTGTTACAATCAACCTGTCAATCAAACATTTCATTTAAACCCTTACTAAAGTAAAGTGCGCCTAAAATAATATTCTTTTGGTGCATGCCAATCAAATGTGCTTTTTTATTTTTCATACCCATTTGAACTTAAAACTATTAGACGTAAAGGCGGTGTGCCCTCCCTACTAATAAAAGATCAGCTACACATAAAACCCAAGATGTGCAATATCAGTCCAGCATAAAACTACTTATTCTAGCTTTCACTGAAACCAAAGGAAATGTATTAGCTTGCTTTGAAAGCAACATATTCGCATGCATGTACAGCTAAACAGCATCTTAGCTTTACCCAGAATTCCTTGTTGTGCCCTACAGTCACCAGCAGAGCAAGTGGCCTGTGTAGATAATGAGGTGCGTTCAGGTAGAGCGGCCCGCAGGCCTTGTGCACAGATACGGCTGACATCTACTGTAAAGGGATTTCTGGAAAGTCTCCCTCTGTTTCGCCCCTATCTCAAACAGTCATATTAGGCGAGTTATCAGCGTCACAGTGGCTGCCCGAGGCTCAACATATTGATCAACCGACGGCTTCCTGATAGAGGGGGACAAACCTCAAAATGAAAATCCAATTTTCATACCCGAATTATGCCTAAATTCACTTTTAACATTTAAAACAGCTGAAATACTTGATTTTGCATTAGATACAATGTTTTTAGACAACAATTATATCAATTTTTATATGATAATACTGTTTAATTATTCATCAGAATATAATATAATATAATATAATCTATCTGAAAAGAGTGATTTGCAATAATTATAATATAATATAATATAATATAATATAATATAATATAATATAATATAATATAATATAATATAATATAATATAATATAATATAATATAATATAATTTAATGTTTATTATACAGTCTCTTTTAGGGACCTACCTCTTGTAATCCACATCTTGTGTTCATAATTTTTAATTTAATTTATCTATTTATTTTTATTATTATGATAAAACAGTGAAAATCAGACAGGAAAGTCCTCAAGATGGGACTTGAACTTGGGACGCCTGTAATGCAACGTGTTATTACTGCATTTATATAATATAAATCTGAAAGTAGCATTGTTTTGTATTTTATAAATACTTTTTTTAGTGATCTACCTCTTGTCATCCACACAGGGGGTTTGATAATGTTGGATACCGAAGTGTAGGCTTTGACTGAGACAGAGAGACACAGCGAGTGACAGAGAGAGAGAAGCAGAAATGCATACGTCTCTTTTTGTCTAATGTGTCGAAAATAGTCTGCGTGCTATTTGTCAGCAAGAACAGTGGCTGGAACGGATCGCAGGGCTCAATAATTGCCTCACACACGCAGCGTTCAGTTTTAAAGTTCTGTCAACAATTTGCCACTCTGACAAACTGCAACTTTATTTCTGAAGTTGAAGTGGAAAAACTATTACAGCACAATGAGATGTTATGCAAAACAAAATCAGAAAAGTGTTGTGCTAAAAAAAGCGTCATTCAAATGCACTATGCAAGTATGAGTCAAAGGCCACAAATTAAAAATAGGATTTTGGACTCAACAGATGTGGTATAAGATGGAGCTTTGATTAAGCGTGCTCTTCACCTTTTAATAAATTCAATGAAATAAAGCAAATTAATAAACATATATCCACAGCATGCAAATATCAATTCATCTGGTTTTCCATCTTTTAATTACAAAACATGCAGAGCAATAAATACTGAGCTCTGAAACTTTGAACAACTTTCAGTGTCAACTGAAAGTCACGTCAGGTCCTGTCAATAGTCACCAAACGGCTGTCAAAATCCTTTGAGGACTGTCATTCAAGCTTGGGGATTGTCTGGATGGGCTGACAGAGACCAGAAAGAGCGGCGTTTGCCGAAAAAACGAAACAAAAATTATTCACAATTTCAGATTTTTGCCCTACTTCTCAACTTATGTCATGTTTATGCAAATACACCATAAAAGCTGAAAACCAAGCCAATTTTTGGGGTTTAACATGTGAAAGCCAAGGATGTTGGAAAGCATCCATGTAACCTTAAACAAACAGTGGCGGAGAGTTTGTTTTGAGCTACACATCTCTTTATGTGACCTGGAAAGTCGCAGCTTAATATTACTATATTTAAACAGTATGTTAATAAGGTTTGAACTTTCGAGTAAATTCAGGAAATGGGCCAACTGTCGTTTATAGCTTGGAAATGAACCCATTAACATTGTGTCACCATGGTAAAAACTAGTACACAAAATCAGAAGGCATATAAGGCCATTGCCGGGTGACAGAAAAATAGGATTATGTTTAAAGCCAACTGAAGCCTGACTTTGCTTTTATATTAAGAGGAAACCAGCTAAAGTTGCGCCTCTGGGGAATTCCAGCCGGCAATACAAACTCTCCAACCGAATTTGCAGACGAAAAAGTCTGTGAGGGATGAAACAGACTTTGTATTTGCTTTTCTAGGTTGCATATATCTGCCCTCCGAGGCACTCAGAAGAGATCCGGTGGTATCTCAGAATAGCTGTCGAGGCACAAGACAATGAGATTTGAGTGCCGAGATTTTGCGCCGAACCGCTGAGAGATGCGTGAGCCATTGAGAGATGCTTTTCTGCATTTCCCGAAGCTCAACGACCTGATACAGTGGCGCTGGGAACAGCTGCGTCCTATTTATGAGTCCAATTATGCATCTTGTGTTTGAAACTCAAGAATAGCTCGATATACTTTTGCAGCTCATTGCGTTTACCAAGGATCTTAATAAAAGTATTGAAAAAAGTCACGACATGACAACCAATCATTCTGTAGTTGGATTTAATTAGCTTTGAAAGAAAGATACTGTCATGAAAGGCAGGATGTGTTCAAATCCACCAAACCCATCTTTAATGGGCAGTCACGCAGTCGGATGGAGAAATATTTTTCGTAACCTGCTGAGTCTGAAATGGCTCCAGGTTGTGAAAAGCAAGGCTTCAGTTGCACACAGGCATCAGCAGCCCATTAACTAAGAGTGGGTGTCGTACAGCAAAGCTGAGAGCTTTCAAAAATGATTGATCTGTAGCAATCTCAAAGTCTGATCTGTAAAGTAAACCTAGACTCACTGGAAAAATGCGCTTCTACCTACATTTTTACAAAAATCCAAAAACATACCTGAAATAAACTCTACTTGGAGTTAAAAACCAACAACTTTTATTCCTGTTCACACAAATTATGATAACGGGGCAGAATATCAATTAATTAAGACTTATTTGTGCATAATTCCCAGTCACTATAAAAAAAAAATGGCTGTGAATTTAACGGTAAAAGACTGTAAAAATGCTACACAAACCTGTTTAATGGTTAACAGTAAATTCCCCTACTATAAACGACGAAAAATTCTATTGAACATTACATGTAATTTTACGGTAGTTTACCGGTTTTGGAAGTGAAATAGAACCACTGATCTATATGTGACTGGATCACTCATCGCGTTCTAAACTGCCAACAGGAGAGTGAAGCCACTGGTAGCGTTCGATCCGCCATTTTACTAATCCCTACCAGCAGAGAGCACCATTGAGTCACATGTAAACCGCTGACCTAAAATCACCCGATTTGAAGCGAATCAGTCAAACGGGATTAGTTTTTATGTTACATGTATGCATATTCATTGTTACTACAGATGTTATTTGCAATGTTTATGGTCTTTTTGGGCAGTTTAAGTGATATATTTAAACCGTTTAGGTGGGTGAGTCTGCTGCGCATTGCGACACAGGTAACTGATATACTTCAGATTTGAAAAAACGCTGACTTGTTAGGTGATGTTTTTCTCATTTAATTACAATTTCCTATTAATTCAGTGGAATGTATGGGAATTCTAGGGATTACCAATATGGCGGAATGGCTTCACTTTCATGACGTCATGAGCAATCTAGTTCTCTATTATCAATCAGTGAATAGAACGTATAATTTACAGTGAATAACCGTAAATTGACGTTCTCAGAGTCTCCAGCGTTACATTTAAAATGTTATTGTTTTGTTGTTATTGTAAAAATAACTGTTTCTTTAACAACATTAGGGTTGTATGTTATACCTAATGTTGTTAAATGAATATCTATTGCACTATTTCAGTTTCATGTCTATTATCATGGTGGTGTATAGTGTTGGTGTGCATGACACTGTGCACCTTCTATGTTCAATTCAATTCAATTCAAGTTTATTTGTATAGCGCTTTTTACAAAATAAATCGTTACAAAGCAACTTTACAGAAAATTATGTTTCTACAATATTTAGTAGTAGCTAGTAGTTTGTGCACATTTGACAGGATTTTAGAAAAAAAAATAATAATAATACAAGACGTAGTCAGCTAGACGACGAACTATCAATATTATTAATTAAGTTATTATATGATTCAGTCACACATTTAGCAATAATTGTTAGTTCTGTTTGTTGATTCAAGGTTAGCATCATCTGAGGTCCTCTGAGGGTCAGCATCATCTCTTCTCAGGTGTTCTGGATCCAGACTGGAGCTTGTGTAAATCCCGTGGCGAAACATAGAAACAAAATACAGACATCATTAGCATAGCTGCTGATCCAACAAAGTAAAATTAGTTTAACCCAAGCTAATGAATAAAAATGCAACTTTGAACAGATGCAACTACACTCACAATTAAAAAGAAACATTATTCGAATGCTTGGCGAAAGAGATGTGTTTTTAATTTAGATTTAAACAGAGAGAGTGTGTCTGAACCCCGAACATTATCAGGAAGGCTATTCCAGAGTTTGGGAGCCAAATGTGAGAAAGCTCTACCTCCTTTAGTGGACTTTGCTATCCTAGGAACGACCAAAAGTCCAGCGTTTTGTGACCTTAGGGTGCGTGATGGGTTGTAACGTGGTAGAAGGCTAGTTAGGTACGCTGGAGCTAAACCATTTAGGGCCTTATAGGTAAGTAATGATAATTTGTAACTGATACGGAACTTAATAGGTAGCCAGTGCAGAGACTGTAAAATTGGGGTAATATGATCATATTTTCTTGACCTCATAAGGACTCTAGCTGCTGCATTTTGGACGACCTGTAGCTTGTTTATTGAAGAAGCAGGACAACCACCTAGAAGTGCATTACAATAGTCCATTCTAGAGGTCATAAATGCATGAACTAGCTTTTCTGCATCAGAAACCGATAACATGCTTCTTAGCTTGGCAATGTTTCTAAGATGGAAGAATGCAGTTTTTGTAACATTGGAAATATGACTTTCAAAAGACAAATTGCTGTCTAATATAACACCCAGATTTCTGACTGTAGAGGAAGTAACAGTACATCCGTCTAGTTGCAGATTGTAATCTACAAGATTCTGTGTAGTGTTTTTTGGTCCAATAACTAATATCTCTGTCTTATCCGAATTTAATTGGAGAAAATTGTGTGTCATCCAATCTTTTACATTTCTAACACACTCTGTTAGCTTAGATAATTGGGAAGTTTCATCTGGTCTCGTTGAGATATATAGCTGAGTATCATCAGCATAACAGTGGAAGCTAATTCCGTATTTTCTAATAATATTACCAAGGGGCAACATATATATTGAAAATAGAAGGGGACCTAGGACGGATCCTTGTGGCACTCCATATTTTACTGATGATAAATGAGATGACTCCCCATTTAAGTAAACAAAATGGTAGCGATCGGACAGGTAGGATCTAAACCATCTTAGAGCCTGCCCTTGAATACCTGTATAGTTTTGTAATCGATCTATGAGTATGTCATGATCTATGGTGTCGAACGCAGCACTAAGATCAAGTAAGACTAGAAATGAGATGCAGCCTTGATCTGACACAAGGAGCAGGTCATTTGTAATTTTAACAAGTGCAGTTTCTGTGCTATGGTGGGGCCTAAAACCTGACTGAAATTCTTCATACATATCATTTTTATGCAGGAAGTTGCTCAATTGAGCAGACACAACTTTCTCTAAAATTTTAGACATAAATGGAAGATTTGAAATAGGCCTATAATTTGCCAGTACACTAGGATCTAGTTTTGGTTTCTTAATAAGAGGCTTGATAACCGCCAGCTTGAATGGTTTTGGGACGTGACCTAAAGATATCGACGAGTTTATGATATTGAGAAGTGTTTCTTCTGCTACAGGTAACAGCTCTTTCAGTAATTTAGAGGGTACAGGATCTAATAAACATGTTGTTGGTTTAGATACAGTGATAAGTTTATTTAGCTCTTCCTGTCCTATGGTTGTAAAGCGCTGCAGTTTATCTTTGGGTGCGATGGATGAAACTGAAGTGTTAGACGCTGTAGAATCTACATTCGCTATTGTATTTCTAATGTTATCTATTTTATCAGTGAAGAAATTCATAAAGTCATTACTATTTAACGTTGGTGGAATATTTGAATCAGGTGGCATCTGGTAATTTGTTAACTTAGCCACTGTGCTAAATAAAAACCTAGGATTGTTTTGGTTATTTTCAATGAGTTTGTGTATATGCTCTGCCCTAGCAGTTTTTAGAGCCTGTCTATAGCTGGACATACTGTTTTTCCATGCAATTCTAAAAACTTCTAAGTTAGTTTTTCTCCATTTGCGTTCAAGACTACGAGTTAATTTCTTGAGAGAGTGAGTATTACTGTTATACCATGGTACAGTACGTTTTTCTCTAACTTTTTTCAATTTGATTGGGGCAACAGCTTCTAATGTATTAGAGAAAATAGTGCCCATGTTGTCAATAATTTCGTCTAATTCATGTGTATTTTTGGGTACAAATAGCAGTTGAGATAGATCATGCAGGTTATTTGCTAATCTTTCATTGGTGGCTGGAACAATAGTTCTGCCCAGACAGTAACGCTGCGACATATAGTTAATATCAGTTATACGCAGCATGCACGATACAAGGAAATGGTCTGTAATATCATCACTTTGAGGCACAATATCTATAGCAGTAAGATCGATTCCATGCGATATAATTAAATCTAGTGTATGATTAAAACGATGAGTGGGCCCGGTGACATTTTGCTTGACTCCAAAGGAGTTTATTAGGTCAGTAAACGCAAGTCCTAATGTATCATTTGCATTATCAACGTGAATATTAAAATCTCCCATGATTAGCGCCTTATCAACTGTAACTAGAAGGTCTGAGAGGAAATCTGCAAATTCTTTCAGGAATTCTGTATATGGCCCTGGTGGTCTATACACAGTAGCCAGAGCAAGAGATACATTAGATTTCTTTTGCATGTCTGACAGAGTAACATTTAGCAGAAGTATTTCAAAAGAGTTAAACCTGTATCCTGTTTTCTGGGTAACATTGAGAATATCACTATATATTGTTGCAACACCCCCGCCACGACCAGTCTGACGGGGCTCATGCTTATAACAGTAGTTTGGTGGAGTAGACTCATTTAGACCAAAATAATCATTTGGTTTTAGCCAGGTTTCAGTCAAGCAGAGTAAATCAAAACTATTATCTGTGATCATTTCATTTACAATAACTGCTTTTGGTGCGAGTGATCTAATATTTATGAGCCCAAACTTTAAAAATTGTTTTTGTTCATTTACTTTACATTTTTCTGGTTTAATTACGATAAGATTTTTTCTAGATCCTACATTATATTTATATTTTGACCTCACTATTCGGGGAACAGACACAGTCTTAATAGGTTTTACAGCGCAAGTACCTTTAGCATTTAAGCGGTTAGAACAAAACTCATCATAATGGTTATTTGAGAATTGTCTTACTAGTCACATGGAGCGAAGTGTCCTGGAGATGTTGTCAGAGAGAAGCTCCGCTCCAATTCTGCTGGGGTGTAATCCATCAGCGCGAAACAGTCTAGGACGCTCCCAGAAAAGATTCCAGTTATTAACAAATAGCAGTTTCTGTTCTTTACACCATGACAACAACCATTCATTTAAAGCAAAAAGTCTACTGAACCTTTCGTGTCCTCGTCGATACGTGGGCAGTGGTCCTGACACGACGATCGTCGCCGCGGGCATCGTGCTGCGAACCGTCTCGATCAGGCTCCTGAAGTCCCTCTTCAGCGTCTCCGTCTGCCGCAGCATGGTGTCGTTAACTCCGGCGTGAAGCACGACCGCTCTGGGGCTCTCGCCGTCCTTCAGGATCGCGGGTATCTGCGCAGAAACATCGAGAACACGAGCACCAGGCAAACAATGAGTGTGCACTTTACCTTCGGCTAACGTAGCACTTACGTGTCGGACGATGGAGTCTCCGATGATCACAGCGTCGCGTCCTGTCTCGCGGAGGGGAGCGAAGCGGTTCTGGATGGAGAGCTCGAAGGCAGGAGGGGGAGAAGTAGTCGCCCGGGACCCGGCTCGCGTCCTCCGCTGTGGATGCACCCAGGGTCCGTGGTGTCCCGGCGTCGCAGTGAAGGACATCTGGGAAGATCGCGTCCTGGGTGCACCGGGCCTGCGCTATGTATGTTATTATTTAAAAGCTGCTTGTGATGGGCTCTGGTTCATCATGTGACTTTCTCATCACCACCTGCATTTGGAGGTTATCAGTGTATTACACAAAGTACAAAACAGATTTCAGTACTTAGGTTGATATATTAACATTATATCAGTTAACAGAATTACAGTATCTAACTGTAAATGTAAGTTAAAACCGTAAAACCTAAAATGTTGCTACCATATTCTTTTTAGGGTAAAATTCCGAAGTGCATGATTTCATAAACTGATACAGTTTGATGGGGTTTTTTTTCAACGTTATTTTGTGTCCCTCAGATTCAAATTAATATGTTTCAGAAAAAAACTGAACATGCTTTTAAGTGTTGCAAATCATGCTAGAACAGTAATGTAATATGAGAAATGCTTCCAAAGGTAGTTTGGAATAGGACTAGGACTCAATCACACCACATGACACTGACCAAGCATCCCGCCTCAAATGGATTCAGTGGCTACAGTGTCACCTGCTTACTAAATAGACAACACAGGCTATAAGGCAATGGGCGCATTAACAAGTAAGTTTACGGGATGATAAATGGCTTCTGGGCCACGCAAGAGGTATCGCCTTAGTCGGGAAGAGGCAGGAGAGGAAACAAGTACATTTTGTGTGCATACTAAAAAATATAATAGAATAAAAAACAGTTTCAGTGATACTAATAGCATCTGAGCATTTTCTATTGTTTTGCAGAGAGAGACTATTCACCCTCTCTTGGGTCTCGTCTGTTCAGTCTACAAGGCTGAATATTTCAGACAGGTTGTTGCTTTTATTTATGTATAAGATGTACTTATTTGTTTGTTTACCCCTTCTTTAATGATCTCAATAAAACCAACGGCTTGAGACTGTTCATTTGTTTTCAGGGCTAAAAGAAGAACGTGGCCAATTTAAAGAATAATACAATGACAACAACAAAAGTCACATTCAACCAATTTGGGAAAAATATTATGTTTTTTTATTCATAAAAATGCATTTTTCTTTATCATTATTCAAATTTATGCCAATTTCCAGTGTTTAGAATACATGCAAGCAAATAAAAGTGACTAAAATGTATATTTATGAATGTACATGTGCCATATGGGGAAAAACGAGAAAAGCTGAAGTTGAAAAAACACAAGGCATGAGCAGTGAACTCAAACTGTAAAAACTAGTTCTGCTGTAACTTAAGATGACAGCAAGAGCTGCATGTACAGATCATTTAAATACATTTATACATTAGCTTACTGAGTAATCCACTTCATAAAACTTTAATTTCCCTTGATGTTACTGCTGCTCCTCAGATGTCGTGCCACACTCCTGTCTGAAACTGTTATTTGCTCACATTCAGATTAAGGAAAGGGATAGAACAATAAACATGCAAATGTATTCAATTTAAAAAGAGTTCACAGTTTGGCTATTTTCATAAGACCCCCGACGGTCAATTCTGAACAACATGAATATGTTCCTATTGATGTGCTTACACAGAGGGCCCTTCAGTGGAGACTGATTGGGCTTTTTTCTTTCAATCGCAATGGGGTGTGCAGGTTTCTAATCTCCATTTTAGTTTATCAGAGTCTCAGCTGGCATCTCCAAGCAAGCTACAGGTAAATCAGAATGAGTCTGTGATACAAAAAGAGAATCAGTTATGATGAAACCACCAGAGATAGGGAATATGCCCTTCTAACCTGCAGTAAATTAATAAGAGCGCAGAGAGAGCTACTTGCGAAATATTGAAACCAAATATGTTTGGAAAAAAGCACAACACAGCAACATCAAAGCCCATAAACGGAAGAAAATACGTTTTCTGGAGTGTCCCAGTCAGAGTGCTAACCTCAACGCGACTGACATATTTCGGCATGACCTCAAAAGGGCGATTCACACCAGGAATCACAAGAATATTACAGAACTGCAACAGTTTTGAATGACATTGTCTGTTGTGCAGGTTTGATGTGCAATTACAAGAAACATTTGGTGGTGGAGGTATAGTGCAGCTTGCGAAGGAGGTCGAACGAGTAATATAATCCAAGGGTTCATGTACTGTTCCCACTGTGCACTGCACATGTGTACATGGTGTGTTCAAGACAAGTAACAATGTTTTTTCTTTAACAGGAGCGTAGATCAAAATGTAATGGCCGATCCGAAGGGTTCACATACTTTTTTCTGCTGAAGTTCAAATTCATTGCTTTTTCTTTTGAGATCTTCTCCAACAGTCTTTTTATTGCTGCTACTGAAGCAGGCCAACCTGTTGTAAAGTCCCTTTTCCCTTTGCACTGCAGGCTGTGTTCAATATAGACATGGAAACCTAAGTAGATTATCTCATATGTAATGACCAGGCTAATAGGTTCACATACTTTCGTGCAGACGTTCAAATTCACTGCACTTCCTCTCCTCTCTACATACACAAAAAACATAATTTCCATGACCAGTTCACTTTATCCAAGTCGCATCTGTGCCCCCCACGGTGTGTATAACTGAAGCTCGGAGATGCGATGCAGAAGGATCTTTCACAGCATGAAAGCGTCTTACAGTTTATGATGAAAGCAGAAATGGAAATCAATTCAGTGTTACATTAAGCATGGCAAGTAGTCAAGATCTAAACTGTTTCTATTTGGTTTTTAAAGCAATAGTTTACCCCCAAATTAAAAATCTGCTCAAATTTATCATCCAAGATATGAATGAGTTTGTTTTTTCATCAGAACAAATTTGGATAATTTTAGCATTACATCACTTGCTCACCAGTAGAGAAACATGCAGCTTTTAACTTTGATGAACTGATGGAGTCGTGTGGATTACATGTGGAATATTGTGATGTTTTTATCAGCGGTTTGGACTCTCATTCTGACGGCACCCATTCACTGCAGATGATCCACTGATGAGCAAGTTATGTACTGCTGCATTTCTCCAAATCTGTTCCAATCTACATCTCGGATGACCTGAGCAGTGTTGGGGAAAGTTACTTTCAAACGTAATGCATTACAATGTTGCATTACATCCTTAAAGAATCCCTCTCATCTGGGCTGAGCCTCCTTTTTTGATTTTATTTTTTTATATAAAACATTTTATATTTGGCAAAAGTGAAATTAATAAACCTCAGTCTGTAAGAAATATAAATTCACGCCTGTAGAGTAGAGGGCGCAGCTCAAACAAACCTTTTAATTGTGCTGCTATTCTGGATTGCATGAAGAATATGGTGCAAGAGAAGAAAGTTCGACACTCTTCAACAATAAAAAAATATGTTATATTTATCTAAAGTCTTTTTGTTTATTAGTATGGCTGAAGTGAATCACCAACTGTCAGTAGCAGACACTGGTTAATAAAAAAATGGGATGTGTCATTATACCGAGTTTGCATTTCACTGTTTTTATTCATTTTGAGGGATCTGATTGTGTGCAAGTGAGATGAGTAAATACATTCACACATTTAATCTAGAACTACAGTAACTATCAGATTTACACAGCACACACAACGCCTCTGCTTTACTCCCCCGATTTCTCTCAACATGGGACCAGAAGAGCTGTCAGTCAATAAATGGGAAAACAAAATAATTGTTATACCATATTTTGAGTACCTCAAATATTTTCTTGTAAATGAAAAAGTAATGCGCTACTTTATTAGTTACTTGAAAATGTAATCTGATTACGTAACTTGCGATATTTGTAATCCGTTACTGGCAACACTGGACCCGGAGTAAGTATATTTTCAATTTGGGGTGAACTATTTCTTTAAATGTCATTCTTATCTCATCAACTGATGATTACATTTGGAAGCTTTCCTTCTAGAGTTCACTCAACATCAAGGCTTTTCCTTTAAGTTGTTTCAGAGCATTTTTACCCCCGAATGAACTGTACTTGATTTAAACCAGTCCTTTTGTCATTCTATTGATTTCTGGAATGTAAAAGCAAAGACTTAACAGTCCGCTGCATGATAGAAGTACCTCAGACTCGCCATCCATAGCTGCAATCTTGTTTGTGGGGAAAAAACCCTAAGAAACCCCTTACTGTCTGGATGGTCTCTGGAGGAGACTCTGGCATTCTTTGTTATCTGAAAAAAAGAATACATTAAACAATAACTGCCCTCAGCACATACAAAAGTTTATCTTTAGAATTTTTAAAACATGAAAGCTGCAGTGCCATGCAAACGTTAAGAAGTTACAGTAGAAGAAAATGCAACAAAGCTGTGAGCACGGTGAAATTAAAGATTCATGCCCCTTCTTCAACCTAGATGACGTTCTGGGAGCGAGAGCTTATGTTAATCTGACAGATGTTGTCGAGGGGAGAAACGTGGACTTGCAAAGGGATGAAAAAGATCGTTAGACACACCACGTCATTCGACATCCACACTCACGCATGTGTTTACACAGCAAACCAATATAAAATGATAATACTCCAACTGAGATTTATAAGGCACGAATCAATATTGTTGTCTGAAAGACCTACAGCAGACATAAAGGTTATGGTTTCAAAGAACAAAATACAATTTTACAAACAACTAAAATTGTGAAAAAATGGAAGCACATACGCCAACACATTCTCACTCCAAACTTGTTCAGGACCCTTTGGCGTCACTTTTTGACACACAGGTTACCCCTTTAGTGTCATTTTTCGACATGCGAGTCCTCCATTGCTTTAAATCCCTTGGCGTCAATATGCCGACGCGAAAGGCACTGGGAATTTTATTGTTATTATGAAATTATATATTGGGTAATAATATCACCATTATTGCATATATTTTGGGGGGTGATCTTTTTCTATGTTAACCGTTTTATTTGTATTACCGTATTTTTCGGACTATAAGTCGCACCTGAGTATAAGTCGCATCAGTCCAAATATACGTCATGATGAGGAAAAAAACTACAGACACAATTTATTCAAAAAGTATTAATATTCCAAATCTTCCGAGGCAAAACAATTGATTTGTGAGAGGAATTGATGCGATCATCGCCTCCGTCCGCCGTAAAGCTCAGTCTGTGCGCAAATTAAAAAATTCCGACAGATTAAGCCTTTTTCTATTGCCTCTTGTGTGTCTTATGACAGATTATTTCATGCTACGTGAGTATCTTTTTGAATGAGATGTGAGTGCATTACAAAGTGGGATAATTTTTAAAACCTTATGTTTTACTCTTTTCTTTGCATAAAGATATTATATGGCTTCAGAAGACTTTGACTGCAACACAACTTATTTGAAATGCTTTTATACTGCTTTTTTATTGTCAGTTTTTGCAATAAATACCTGTGACTGTGCTTATATTTGCCTGTTACATGTATGGTATAATTTCTGTCACGGTTCCCTCTCTGTTAAGTATACATTTCTGGTCCACACTCCAGCACAGTAGGTGGCAATGTTAGTTGCCACCCGCCATTATAAAAACATGAAGAAGAAGAAGAAGCTCTAAAAGCTGTCATTCATCCTGAGATCATGAATTTATAATTCACACCCAGTCACAAAAAAAAAAAAAAAAAAAAAAAAAAAAAAATTATAGTATCCCATGACTTCACATATTTTTTTCCCTTTAAGATTGTGAAGGGCTCACATACTCTCCAGTTTTGCTTTTGGCCTTCATAAACATAATGGTTTTTACATAAAAACATAAACACTGTAATTCTAAACTCAATTGTGTGTTTCAGATGTACCACATCCTACAACCTCATCATCTGCAAAGAAAAATCGCTACTTAATCACACCAAAATAATGGACTTTAAGGCATCATATTGATTGGATTGTTATTGTTTCACTGAAAGTTGGTCTTCATCACATCTATTTTATGCTCTTATTTTGTGTTTTACTTCTTTATGTATTGATTCATGTTCTTTGTCAATTGTCATTCATTAATGTATTCAGCTAATAACTTTTGTAAAGACCACTGGCAATTTTGCATGTCAATAAAAACATATTTAATTCACACAACATGCTGCTTAAAATGTCTATCAATTATAACTTTCAGATGCTAATTGGTTTCTTTTTAGTCTAAGAAATCACTTAAGTGTGACCAGCTCTGGTCAGTTAAGGATACTCTCGTCTTCTACACTACGTAGGTTACAAAGATATTGAATTTATTGTCTATTTTGTTAGATATTTTGAACTTTTTCCTTTTGACATTGTGTAGTGCTCGCATATAATTTTTAGCCTTCATAAACAATTGTTTTCGCATGAACAAATGAAAGGAGACACACTGTATATCTAAACTTAATTGTGCATTTCAGATGCTGTCACTACGACCCCATCATCTGAAAGAAACTGCCTTTCAATCCCACCAAAAACACACATAATGATGAACTTAAAGGCATCATAGAGGATTGTGAAGATATTTCACTGGAGCTTGGTCATCAATACACTGTTTTACGTTCTGTTTTGTTTTACTTCTTTATGTATTGATTCATGTTCTCTGTCCATTGCCGTTCATCAATGTATTTTGCTAATAACTGTTAGTCATTTTTGCTACAATTTCATGTCATAAAAAAGCACTTGACACTTGACACATTGCTGTTGTTGTTGATTTTATTTGAAACCCTAATAGACACTTCACGATATATTATTATAAGATATTATAAGGAGATAATATAAGACCGGGCAGATAGAGGGGTAAATAAAATATACAAATAATATTAATAATGATATTAACATATAATGATATTTGCCCCATTAAGATCCTATATAGCATTTTCAAAGCATGGTTCTATATGAAACCCTATTAAAAAAAAGTTATATTTAGCACTAAAAAGGGTTCTGCAATTGTTACCGAAGAAGCCAAAGAACCCTTTTCTGGTACTTTGGTACTACAAGTTAATATCAATAAGTAGGTATAGTGGAGCCCTATTTATGTTTATTTACCCTGTTTTTAACAGTCTTTTTAAAGTTTGTGAGACTTTGCCAAATAAGGTTTGGGTGAAAAATAACTTTATGGGACTGTGGAAAAGTGCAGTTTTGTTGGTTCCTTTTTCATGCAGTTGATATGCAAATAGGGTAATTTTCATTTAAAAAATAGCCAAATCTTTGAGCATTCTTTGTGCTGTGTCCCTCTCCTTTGAGTGGTCTGGCATGTCACATCAGTCTAAAATCTGCATATTGCATGAATATCCTTTAAGAGTGCCAACTGTGATTCAGATGCGGCCCTCTTGCTGAGTAGTTTAGCTGTTGCGCTAAATAAGCATCTGGTAAGAAAACCAGCAAAGAAAAATTAATAACTACAGCATTAAAAAAAGACATTAGAAATGCTTAAATCCTTCACCTTTTCTTTTATATCCCACAGAATCCTTTGTTTTCGTCTGAAGGCTGTTCAAAGGCACCTGAAGCATTGCTGGATATCCACACTGAATGTTTGTTACCACACCATCTTTTCTTTTGAAAGAAGGTTTACCAAACATGTCCCATCATTAATTCAGCCAGAGACAGCGAAAGAACCGGTATTCCATCCGAAGTTGAACAACTATCAGATGTTGCATACTGCTTTTCAATCCTACTCGAGTAGCAGTCCGTAAGAGATTTTCTTTCAATACCTCTGGTGGACTGACACTGAACTTGCAAAGTGGGGTTATACACTGAAGATCACTCTCATGGGTAAAGTGGTCTCTGACTGTCAAAATGTACATTAACACTGAACTACTCTATATATGTTGGACTACTTCACGGTACTTTAAAGAATGCCACATGGTAAATATCCCAAAAAACATGGCCCTTATACAGACTTTGCGGGTACAAAAGAAAGAAAGAAAGAAAGAAAGAAAGAAAGAAAGAAAGAAAGAAAGAAAGACCATATTACTTCAGCTGTTCCTCTTGTTTCAGGGTTTTAATTAATATTACAGAATACATTTCCATATATTGGAAACTAGTGAGAGCAATATATTCAATGACAATACAAGGCTATATGTTGATACATAAAAATATATTTTGAAGTGAGGACAAAGATGAATTGAATATTCATAATGTTTGATCCTTTATTGCTCATATATGTTCTCATATAAAAGTGAATATATGTACACACATTCACTGAATGAGTTAAAGCAGATTTCTAGTTCCCAGCATGCTTTGCTTCTGAATGTTAAAGGAGAGTACAAATGTTAAAAATAAGTGTTATTGCATGCATTTTTGCTCAATCTTAATATAGGGAGAGATCTGTTAGTATTTAATGTTATTTTCTTATATTTTCTTTGTGTAACTGTCTTTTATTCCTTTTTTTTGCATAAAGGAAAAATATGGAATTATTTGTGCATTTAAGTATGTAAAAACGAATTTAAATGAGGTGAGTTGAAAGATTTCTAACCCCGTGGCTCCCTCTAGTGGACAGCATTTTTGCTCAGCCAATGCAATCTAAGGGAAATCTTTGATTTTTTTTATATTATTTCTAGAAAACTGTAGTCTCATCAGTTAGGAAAGATATAGAAACAAACTACAGATAAGGTCTAAGGTCTCTGATGAGTTTGGTGCCTGTAGCATTAAAGCCCTAGGGGGAAATACAGTACAGTTGACCGAAACTATTGGTCTCAGGAGAATGATAATAAGTTTAAATAGTTTAACAATATTTTTCAAGCCAACATAACTATCTTATAACTTAAGTAACGTGGTGGATAAGTGAATGCGAGAGAAGGGGAGAGATAACACACATAAGTCAAACCGAAATACAATGTTTAAATCTTTTTGTTTCAGGTGATGAGAGAGATGAGAACTCCTGATGAAACTTGTGCACTAAACAAATCAGGCTAGGGTATTTAAAACAGACACTCTTAAATGTGTATTTAGAATTGCCAGCTGATAAAACCTATTCTCCAGGGACCATATTCTTAAGATATATGTAGCTATGAGTTAAATGATTAACACTAAACAGTAAGAAATCAGTCCAGTCTCCCCAGCTGTAAATGTCAGTAGCTGTTATAGTCTTCTGTTGCTTATAATAAATTGGCATGTTGATATCACATAAGCAGTCTTTCAGAATGCTCTCATAAATGTATATTATATGCATTATTGAGTGTGATGGTGCTTATGGCGTGTAGTATGAGGCCAGATTATACCCACTACAAAAAAAAAAAAAAAAAAAAAAATCTAGACTACACCGGATTCATACATAATCATCGTCATCGTCCTCAACTCCTCTTACAGCATCTTTGAGCACCCCCTACCGCAAAGTACTGCGCATTATCAGGTTTACTGTAGTAAACCCAGAGACTGTATAAAGTAAACCCCACACATGCAGTCTGAACTCACGAACATCACGACAGGATGCGTTTTCTGTCGTTATGAAGTTACTACTGCTCGTCTCATCACACTGCAGCTGACGGTGTCAGCGCTGGAATACCCTCATTTTACACTACGTCTGAAGGAAAGCTAGCTTAGTGTGTTAGGCTGATAAAGAGGGTTGCTAACTTTGTTTACGGTTGTGTATGTTGCAGATTGTTCGTTATTATTCGCAAACTCAATATCTTTAAATTTACTCGGTAGTTTATTTTAGTAACGTTGTCGTGAATATTTAAACTAACGTTAGCTTATTTCTAAAAACTTCATACCCTTTCCCATTAATTGTGTGAACTGGCAAGTAGGTTTAGGTCTTTTCCCCCCTTTTTTCCTGCTCTAAAAGTTATAACTACATTTAAATTCAGCGCGCAGTGACTGCTGGGGAGTATTTATAAGATACTGAGACTAAAATGACTAGACTTTGCTCATTTATTTATGCAAGAAGCCATTTAGTATGCTAGACTAAGTATCCATAACTAATGCGCTAACGTTAGCCTGTAGGCTATATAAAGAGTTTATTTGCAAAAACAGGACTCCGTTTTTATAAATTTTCGTAAATCATGTTTATTATTGTGTTATCATGTTTTAACGTGTTAGTTAGCTGTATATCTTTAGTTATTATTTTTAACAATAATAATAAAAAACACCTGCAGTTTGACTAAAATAAACCATTCTTGTTATCAGTTTTTGAAAAATAAACTCTTCATATGGTTTTAGATATTTGTTTAAGCAATTTTACACATTATTGCAATTGATTACAATAATATGTGTAATATTTAGTTTTCCCATTCTTAATTTCTCCTTTATTAATACTTATTTAGTACATTTTATTACAGTATTTGGATCCTTTGACAGATATTTTGAGGTGTTATGCATTACATTGTTGGCCAAAGCAATGATTTATTCATTTTTGCATGATAAATTCAGCATTTTTACAGTTTCTTTCAGTAAGCAAAGGCTGTTTAATGGCCGTTTCAGTTCATTGTGACAACTATTGTTGTATGTATGTGTTCAATGAACCGTAGAAATAATTCTCAATATGTTCAATAGATTATTTATAACTGACTTTTAAAAATAAACCAAACCTGGAGGAGAAAGGCACTAATTACCCCTAGTCTCAACTATACTGAAACACATGACCTCCACTGAATTGAAATTATCCACTAGGCTAGCTTGACAGATTTCTGTACTAATTCCACTGGAACTAACACAGAGCACTGTTTGTGTGTACAAGCAGAAATGCTGTACATTGCTCCTCATCAGTATGAAAAAGCTGCTGAGCAAGGTTTGCTTTTAAGGTTAGTAGTTGTAGAACTCAACCCTGCTGACTTGATCATGTACATACAGCGTATCCAGTTGAAGATCTTGTAGGATGATATTTTATTACCTATGAGACCAGTCAGTTATTCAAGAGAAAAGGTTGTGGGTTTGATTCCCAGGGGAAGTCGTGTTAGGTAAATATATATATAAAGGAGCCAAAGGAACTTCTTCCAAGGGAAGTCGTGGCATAATGGTTAGAGAGTTGGACTTGCAATCGAAGGGTTGTGAGTTCGAGTCCCGGGCCGGCAGGGATTGTGGATGGGGGGAGTACATGTACAGTTCTCTCTCCACCTTCAATACCACGACTTAGGTGCCCTTGAGCAAGGCACTGAACCCCCAACTGCTCCCCGGGCGCCACAGCATAAATGGTGTGTGCATGCACTTTGGGTGGGTTAAATGCAGAGCAGGAATTCTATGGTCACCATACTTGGCTGAATGTCACGTCACTTACTTTCAAATCAGTAAGACTTTCATCCATCTTAAGAACACAAATTAAGATATTTTTTATGAAATCTGAGAGCTTTCATAAAGGTTCTAATAAAGCTTATCCTCCTCTCTATCGAAGTCTTAAGACATGTTTATAGAAACTGTTTTATGTACAGAATGCATCTTCCTCTGCTAGTAAACAAGGTTCAATGCAAGAATGTCCGCTCCTGTGTCAGCAGCACCATACACATTTTGAGTAATGACAGAATTTTCAGAACTATCCCTTTAATGCAAGAGCCAGTGATTACATTTCAAAAGTTGTTTGCAGTCAGAAATTTGACACCTCAGTTTCTGTATGTGGATAAATGGCTGAAACTGTTTATTGGAATGGATCAATAGTCAGCACTGGGATCGTGTGAGTGTAACCGTTTGTTCCACTGTTAGAGGAAAGTTTTCTGTCACTCCAGGTGAAATCTCAACTGACCACATACTGTACAAACATGTGTCTCTTCTCATCCTATACACTTCACAACCTGGGTCCAAATCTGGAGTTTTCCTAAAAAAAAATCCCTTCCTAACGAGTTTTATTGAGTTTCTTTTGGCATGTTTTCCAGTTAAATATAGAAAAATCCTTGAAACAGGATCAAATTTTCTCAGAAAGCAACACTGCAAAGATTATATTAAGATATGAAGACATGTTTTCACAGATTGTGCATTGAATACAAGTTTATTTTATGTCACTGCACTTTTTTTTTACATCTAGTTTTGTGTATACTTAAAATGGAGCAACATCATATAATCATAGCACAAAGCACAACATTTGTTTTCTTCATCTTGCGAGATGCCTTTCCACCCATTATAAATTATGGTTTTGACAGTCTGGCATTTGATATCCTAACACCTTCATGTCTTAAACTCCTTTTCATCACAGTCAGAAGTGACGGACTGGTGTCAGCAGATCTATCAGCACCCACATGTCTGATCCACATCCAAAAGACAAATATAGCAACAGTTTACGTGGGCATAATTCCAGCAATTGTTTGCTTAGCTGGACATTTCTGCTAAAGTGATTACCGCCCACATAGCTTTTATGCGATTACCCATTAAAGTAAGCTTCTGGATAGCCACATTAAATAAATGAATTAACAGCACCTCAAAGTACCCCTAGACTTATGAAACATTTGGAAAGGCTGAAGTCATTAAACCATTCTTTGTTCAACATTGAGCAACATTAATAAAACTACAGACGCCAAAAGAAGTAATTTATCGTAGCATTAACCTGCATTTGGAAAAAAGCGTTTGGTCAATGTATTTAAGACTATGCTGAAAACAAACCCAAGACTCAACAATGAGTATACGGCTACCCCTAGTGTTCAAGAAATGCTTTGCAGGCTGATGTATTTAGTGTTTACATTAGTCTAGACTTGCCCTTCAGTGCTAATCACATTCATCTAGTGAAACCAACTTCATTTACTCATTTACATCAATTTACTGTTAAAGGAGACTTCACTGTTTGCTTTTTCTAGCCAAAAATATATTTAAAAAATTTACAAACTATATGCAAACTATATATACATATATATATATATATATATATATATATATATATATATATATATATATATATATATATATATATATATATATATATATATATATTAAACACAGTTTCTTAACAAAAAAGGTCAAGAAATTACACTTCCAATCTTAAAATACATAATAAATTCTGAAAAAAATTTATCACTCATCCAATTTAATGATTCACATCTATATATTTTTTTCTTTACTAAAATTAAATGCCCTTAGGGCTTTTTTAATAGGATGACTGAAACATTTATTATTATTATATATATATATATATTTTTTTTTTCCAGTGTAGAATTAGTATAATAATAACTGTTCCCAACATTGATAATCATTTAGAAATGTTTCTTGAACAGCAAATCAGCACAATCAGATTTCTGAAGGAGGAAGTGACACTGAAAACTGGAGGAATGGCTGCTGATAATTTCAGGTTTGCTATCATGAAATAAATACGTTACAGTTTTTGTGTGTGTGTGTGTGTGTGTGTGTGTGTGTGTGTGTGTGTAAGCAGTTGAAAAAAAGCAAACAAAAAAACGGAAAAATATATTGAAACAGAGAACAACAGTTCTTTTCATTTTTCTAAATAACATTTCACAGTGTTACTGTTTTTGCTTGTATTTTTGATCAAATAAATGGTGAGTATAAGGGATTTTGAAACATTAATTCAAAATATACATCGAAATGAGGCAAGAAAATATATTTCCAATGTTCCTTGCTCAAGGGCACCTAAATCATGGAATTGCCAGCCCGAGACTTGAACTCACAACCTTAGGGTTAGGAATCAAACTCTCAAACCACTAGGCCACAACTTCCCCTAAATGTGATGTATCTTCACACAAACCTTCTTTCAAAAATAAGAAAGCTCTCAGGACACAAAGTGTTTCGCTGTGTGTGGTTGCATCTGTGTGGGCTTGAGATCCTAGATGGACTCACTTTTGAAGTTGTGTCTGATCTTTGTATATGTTAGCGGTGGCACAGTGTGTTAAGTGCCCCCTTCTGCTGTCTACGACTCTCCCCTGAGCCCCAGCCACTTACCGCAGACCGGGGAGGCCAAGCTTGACTGCCTCTCCACACCCACTGAGTGCTTAACAACCAGCGGCTAAAAAAATGCTCACACGTTAAATTGTAATGCTACTTCTTCAGTTTGTGCTAATAGCGCTGGTATCATTGATTTCTTGTCGCGCCCCCCTCAGCCAGGCAAAATACTAATGGTGGTGGTCAATAAAGCACATGAACTGGAAGTTCTCACTCTTCACACTTCTATCAAACTTGGGCCTAAAAATAGCCGCCACGTTCTGCATCACCACCAGCTTATTTAAAGGAGTAGTTTCACCCGCTGGTCGTCCAGGAGTTTGTTTCTTGATCAGAACAGATTTGGAGAAGTTTAGCATTACATCACTTGCTCACCAGTGGTTCCTCTACAGTGAATGGGTGTTCACTGTAGAGGAGTAATCCACACTACTCCAGTCCATCAATTAACCTCCTGTGAAGAGAAAAGCTGTGTGTTTGTAAGAAACAAACCCATCATAAAGGCATTCTAAATTTAAACTGGTGCTTCTGGACAAAATACAAGTCCATAATCCTTAATAACGCTTCCTCCAGTGAAAAAGACCAGCCTCCTGCATAGACATGTGCTGGTATTCTGTAATGCTATATATCAAGGTATTGAATATGCACAATATTGTTATCATGGAAACTTCTAAATACCGTGAATCAGTTCCGTCGCCAGGGCTGTGCCAAGTGTGCGAACACACAGGGCCTCTTACCTCTAAAGGGCCTCGCTCTTGTCCTGCATTTTATGTTGTTTATGTAAAATTTGTATTACTGTTTTTCCAAACATTTTTTCCTTTGAAAGACTAAAATAGTCAAAGCTGATAGACAGTAAAAGACTCTGTGTATAAGAATCAGTAAAGCGGTTTGTTGTTAGGATGACAAAAAGTTTTAAAAGTTTAACTTTTAGGCTGGTCTAGAGCCCTGCATTTCACCCCGACTTTTTTATGCCCTTCGGGCTGGGCTTCGGGCCAATTTTCA
>NC_039264.1:22726230-22733730 GCF_003368295.1 Carassius auratus | reverse complement strand
GACTCTGCATGGATGGTCACATGAAATATGAATGGAAATTGGTACATATTTTGTAGTTATTCAGGCCTAACTAAACAAATTCCTAGTATGTCCTGCAAGAATATCGTTAGTGAAATATTAAGTGATGTTCTTTTTGCGTTTTGTCAATGATGTGAGATCAAACCGGGCCTTCTATAACAACTCTAAACAACAGATTCATTTAAAGACGCTGCTATTCTGACTGATGGAAGCAAGCTGATCAAAGGCCATTCTTCCGTGTTTTATAAATAAAAAAGTACAAAAACTAAATCAAAAGTCTCGTTATGTTATGTCTGTTTGCTTATGGTTATGCATACACACCGTTTTTGGGACTGACAACTGTATGACTAACGAGTCTTTCAAGTTGTGTTGTATATCTAATTGCAGACAAAGCTGTCTTATGGACAGGTAAGGTCAGTTCCCACATGTATTCTCAGAACAGTCTTGAGTAACACTGTAACCATAGTGACAGATAATGTCTGCATATGAGATTAATTCTATAATACTGTGTTACAAGTATAGATAAATCTATGATACAGATAAGCCTGTCACTTAGCTGACTATAAGTTACCATAGCAGTTAGGCTACAGTGAAAAATGTTATTACATCTAACTTCAAAATGATGTTTAATGGAACTAAAAAGTATGAATTATAATTTACAGTGAAAACATACATTTATTTTGTAAAAAAGCAAGTTAAAATGCCTCTTAAAATGCCGTAAAAAACACTAAGAAATATCCAGGGCACGTGATTTTAATATATTTACTCATGTTGGTTCTTACATTTTTTTCAAAGCTATGTACACGTTTGATTTTAAAATATTATGTTTATTGCATTGTCTGCACATTAATTTATTTATTAGTAATCGTTTATTACTTTAACGGTCTTGCTCATTTAAATAGCCTATAATGACACATTTCTACATTTAAAACGGCCATTGGTGATAAAATTAAATAATACATGCTCTCACTTAAATACCAGATTGTCAATCTACTTGATGTCCTCAAAATGATATCACTGTTATTACAGTAAATAGTATATACAGTTTGTTTAGTCGCGGATGTGTTTCAGAACTTCAGAATTGTTATATTCATTTACCCGGATGTGGCGTTCCAAACAGAACTTACTGTTGTATCGCGCAGCTTCGTGAACTTGACCGTTATTTTTGTCCAAAACACGCTTGTATTTAACAACGAGTTCCGAGACTCAAATTGACCATAAACGTCTAACCCTTTTGTCGTCTTCAGAACTAAAGTAGCCTACTCTGAGGAAAACTAAAGTGTTTTCTGTAATCCACGCCGCTGGGTGTCGCTCTGGAGCAAGAAATGCCTCGGCGTCTCCCCCTCCCCTAAACATTTCCTCCGAATGTGTGTATGTGTAGCGCCGAGAAAGTAAGTCTGTGTTTTCCAGCTGACTGCTCGCTCGCTCTCTCTCAGTGTGTGGTGTGTATGTTGTGTGTGTTGTCAATTATTATTATCCAGTCCTGGCTCCCAGCTCAGAATGGCCAGATTTCACTCAGTCTGAGACAGGAAGGGAGGCAGCACCCACAGCCGCCCCATACCGCTTACTCCAGTCCGCTTTTTCACTGGACCCGGGGCAAGCACCGACCCAAACATCCACTCCTCCTAATCCCGCACCAGCAACGCTCAGATCCCATTTCCTAAACCCATGAACGGGTCAGAATCCATCTCCATTCATCCGGAGAGCGGCACCATGAAAGACCAAGAATGCCATAAAACTCTTTATCGGCAAAATACCGCGGAACCTCGAGGAAAAAGAACCTGAAACCATTGTTTCGAACAGTTTGGGAAAATCCACGAATTGACAGTATTAAAGGACCGATACACCGGCATGCACAAAGGTAAACGCGTGATTCTCTTAATACGAGTCTGATTTTGCAGGGGTAAACACCAGGCTACAATATTGTAATATATATATATATATATATATATATATATATATATATATATATATTATATATATATATAATATATATAATAATATTTAATTGTGCACATTTATATATATATATATATATATATATAATATATATATATATATATAAATGTGCACAATTAAATATAATATATATATATATATATAATATATATATATATATTATATATATTAATTGTGCACATTATCCGTTTGTTAACGCATGCGTTATTGTAATATTTTTATAAATAATACCTGTCATGTCAATATTAAATACATATAGGCTACATACAGTCCTGATGAAACTGTAATCTCAGGCCCCTTTGGCCACTGTCTTACACTTGAATCATTTCGAGAGAACTTATGTTCTCAGTTTGAACCTTTTGCATTGTTTGCTTGTTATGAATATTATGGTAGGCTATCCCCATCATTTAATAATGGCAGTGGAATCTCGCCCTTTTCTCTATGGCGGTATAAATTTTTTAACTGGGGCAAAAAATCTTAGAAGAAAATTCATATTTAAATAGACTCTCTTTAGCCTCTTCCATCTTTAACAATGGGGGAATGCTCCCACCACCCCAGAGCATCCAAGCTTGTTCAGTCTAACATCGCCTATGCAGTTCCCGCGCATGAACAGGCGTTTTGAATATGATTATATTTAGCCTATATAGCCTACCAAGAGATATGTTCGGTGTTGTTCAGCATCTTACAAAAACAGAGCTGTTACATGCTCCAAACAGGTGCGCCTGATTAATGAAACACGCACATACAATACTAGAATAGAAAAAACGTGAAGCTCCACTTATCTGTTGATCATATTTGCACTTAAAACACGTTCGGGTTGTGCGTCATAACGAACTACACGCGTTCTATATTGTGACGTGACGTTCAAACCGACAGTTGACGACGTTGGATACGTCATCCCACTCAAACAAGAAGAAAATTAAACCTCTGTTTTGGTATAATCTCGTTCTTGTCATTTATTCCCCTCAAGCGATGTGTGTCGGAAGTGTGTCGGAAACTGAATATTCGCATTTGTCTTCGTTAGTGTCCAGTTACTATTAGGCTTCATTTCAGTGGCGTGTTTATAATTATGCTAATAAGGCTCTATTTTGCTCAAGCGTTCATCCACGATATTTACCCCGTGAGAAGCCTTGCTTCATATTATGGGGTTTAACTGTGTTGAACATGTCAGAGTAATGAGAATTGCTATATAGCTACAATGATTTCGTGGGCCGAGGGTTGTGCGTTTTTCATTTGGCTAAATGAAATCAACCAAACAGTTGGAGAAACGAGGTGGAATTTTTCATTTTGTTCTTAATTTTAGGTTTCTGTGACAAAACGGTTAAACTCTAGAGAGGTTATGCGTGCCAAAAATGTGCCGTTTCAGAGGAAACTTAAAAAAGTTACTTACCCACAAGTCGACCGTTATGAAAGCGCGCCAATTCTGACGAGAAATGACACTCCGCGCGGCTATCCTTCTTTGATCAAATGGCATCAGTGGTGACATGTAAGTTGTTATATTATTTGAGGTATTAACTCGAGCAGCAAATAATACAAGACAGAAACACCTGGGAGGATTCCAATCTGACTGTTCCTCAATAGTGATGGTCCTCTTGGGCATTGATGGATGTCAAGTGAATACACCTTATCTAGTGCATTACTGTGAGCTGAACAGTCCCATCAATTAGACGTCTAAAATATAAGAGCTTTACAGTTTGTAGTGCTAAACCCATAAGAGAATTAGCATTTTCAAGCAATTGGTGTTCCCTTAGGAATTTCCAATGGGGTTTTTAAAATCGGTGATCTTCCTTTCTAAGTAAAATAAGGTCTGTGGTTAATAATACTTCAGACATTTTGTTATGCATAAATTATGCACAATTATACCTCAGATGTGGATTTTGAAAATAATTGTGCATAATTATAATGTTTAAACCCATAATAATTAATAATATAATAATTATATATATATATATATATATATATATAATATATATATATATATTCTTTTTTTTTTTTCAAACCCATAGGTTATTCCCCGAAGACTTGTAAATTTTGCATCATTACCGAATAATTGATGTGTGTGTGTGTTTTTTTTTTGGTGTTTATTATGGCTGGTTCCATACTTATTAATTGACCGTCCTGTCAATGCCAGATTACAACATCATGAACCCAATTGTTTCATCCCTAAACTAGCTGATTATACTTGTGATGCAGCTGCCTCTGGGACAGGAACCTGAATATGACTTCTAAAAGGATTGCACAGAGAATTGGTTCTTCAGGATGGAATTTCTTTTCATCTTATGTATTATTCGACGAGGGGATGTGAGGATAAGAACAAGTCAGCAAATATTTACATAAACTTTTTGTCAGTTTTTATAGAGATTGTGCAGTCTTGCGAGTAGTCTCAATATGGCTGCGTTGGTGATGGAGATCCCAAGGTTGTTTAAATGTTTGGCTAAAATGTCGGTGAGTGATGCTAATGTAAATTTTTTCTTATCCGAAACGTGACAAAGGAGCACAGCAGATGAATGGTTTGTGTTAATGCCAGTAATCAACTGGAAAGAGCCTACTGTTTGTAACATACGCAATCCACACCGTTTCAACTGAAGATGAGTGCAAACCAAGATATTTGTGCATTTGTTTCATCATTAAGTTCTGCTTTAAAGGGTTCACCGGACTAAGGGGATAATAGTAGATTTTCAGAGTGGAGAGATGTTTCGGCGTTAAGTCAGCTTGCTAATCCACACAGGAAAACACAGCATTAGTTTTGCTAAGCGCGGGTAATAAACCATGACCATAAATGACGGAGGAGGATTAGCAACTGTAGTTATTGTCTGAGGTTGCAGTCGTTCAGATCTCTTGGTTTGTCCCTCTACAGTGGCTGCTTCTTTGCAATTAAAGCATGCTGTAGTCATCTTAGCCTGTGGTGTTCAGTATGAACAGCTATTATGAGGTCTGTTCAACGGGCCTAACAAACGCTGTCTCTTGATTTGTATTAACAGGTGAGCTTTTTCCCCTCGGGCTTTTCACCTGTGATCAGTTGAGCTCAGCATTTTATTAAAGTTTTCTTATTTAGTATGGAGTTGGGAATGGGTTTTTTACTCACAGATTTGCCTGCAAAGCTTGAGACACTTGCTGTGTATTTGTAATCGTATACGTGAGCGTGGTATATAGATCTCTTGCTGCGTTTAGCATAAATAGACTATTGTTGCTTTGCTTTGAAAGCCTGTTACGCACATTTTGCACTCCGCAGGTGAAGATGTCCAAGGATAAGCTTGCACAAGCTTACGATACAAAAGGCATGGAGAACATTTGAACACTATACACAAACATATACAAGGTTATTTAGACCTAAACCTGATGCTGTCTGATTGTCTGCGCTTAATGCGGCTCCATTCACATCTGCCACTATAGAGTGGCAATCCTTAACTGCTTTCAAGGGACCTATTGTGCTAATGCATTTATGAGGGATTGAGAGATACGATAGACATCTTAGAAATAATCTTATGAAGCATTAAACTATTTTCATTTGTCTTTTCCCTGTGAATGTAGTTAACAGCAGGGGTCCTTGCAAAAGCTGACAGCCTAGCGGTAGAAAGGTTCAGTGCGTATAAATGTAAAGCTAACCTTGTTGGACAGTGATTTGAAAGGAGATTTATGCTATGGTATTTTCAGTATTAAAAAGAGCTAAGCCAGGAGCGAGATTGTTTCAAGGCCTTGCAGAAAAATTACATCACAAATCCCTTATTAATAGAAAGATTATTTTTGTATGCTTTACCAGGAACCAATGTTCATAGTAGCATTTTCATATCTGAGAAGTGATTTTTAAGTCTATTTTATTGTCTTGTTTTCTAGTAAAACTAGTAAATTGAAAGCGGAGAGTTGTTTTTTAGTAGCCTAAATGTCTGTTAGTTTTGAGACTTTGTAAAAGTTTAAATGATATAAACACATTTACTATTCCCATTTTTTTTTCTTTAAGTCGAACAAAAATGATTGTCCACGTGTTTACAATTTTTATTTTTTATTATTATTTTTCTGTCCAAAATGGTCCAAAGCAGTAAATTGTAGTTTCTAACTAAAAGCTATGCCTTTTTATGATAATGTTTCATCCAGACTTCCCACGTTTAAATAGGAAACATGTCAACAATGAATAAAAACTGCAACTGGGAGATTTTCATTAGGTTTTAAATTAGAGGAGGCCATTGGCTGAAATGTCAGATGGCTTCTTTAAAAGTCTGACAGTCTAAAGATGCAAAGATCTGTAAATACTATAATACGCAACAAGGCCAATTCATAAAAAATGCAGTGCTTCAGCAGCTCTCCTGGCAGGAACCGTAGCTCTGAATGTCAGGATGAGATGTTCCCTCCTCTATCAGCAAGCTTTGCTTTGAGCTACTTGTCTTTGAACTGGCCACTTATCTCCCCTTTACCTGCTTTTAGATGGACTTTCCTCCATTTGGAAAAGGTTATTTTTCTTTTTTGGTAGAAAATGTGTGTGTGTGTTTTTTTTAGGCCATTACCATTCATCAGGAGATGGCACTTACAGTAGAGTATTCTAGACAACCCTCTGTGGAAAGAGGTTCAGTGACCATCTGTATAATGTCAGTTTTGTGGACCGAGCATAAAACACAAAGCAAAAATATTGATGCGCTATTCTAAGATGTTGTGAATCTCTCCCTTGTGACCATTTTTTATGGCAGACAATAAGCTTGTCTTCAAATGTGTCATAATATCTGTCGTGTTTGCTAATAGAAAAGACCACCCAATTCCCTCTGTTTTGTGCTGCTTAAACAGATTGCTCTATCATTCAAAAACATTACTCACTGCAGTAGGTTCCGATGAAATCAATTTATTAAACATAGTATTTTTTGAGTTAAGCTTAATTGATAAACATAATATAATTAATGTTACTGTTCAGTTAAAATTTTAATTTTTTTTTGGTTGTGAATTGTGTAATATTATGTAAAATTTCATTTTCATGATTTTTACATTTTATCATTAAATATTGCTTAATATGCACAGTAAAGTAAACCATTAGTTGCGTAATTTAAAAAAATAAAAAAATTTTTGTGACACTCGCACAGGGTTGTGTTTTCCATAAAATAATGCAGTTTGTTGCTTAACTAACTTATGTAATATGATGCATCAATTAACTAAAAAAATAACTAGCTAGTTTTCCCAAAACCATAATAATGGGCATAAAAACAGTGCGAAGGAAACATAGCTATAATAACATTAGCACAACCAATGGTGTAAGTTGAAGTCTCTTTGGCTGACCAATGGCAAATGGGGGAAGAGGTTACAAAACCTGTTTGAAATCTGTCATTACCTGCTGAAAATATGTAGTCTTATCTGCTTAGCTTGTCTCCTAGACCAGTCTTAGCGCTAATTTTATGATTTACCAATTTAACAGCTGGTTAGATTGAAAAACCAGTTGTACACTGGCAATGCAGATAAACAAGCCTGCACCAGCTGGTTTAAGATGTTTTATTTAGCAAGTTATTCTTTAGTGATGCTATTGGTGAAAAAAATATCCACTTCATC
>NC_039264.1:22666542-22726130 GCF_003368295.1 Carassius auratus | reverse complement strand
ATATCTTTCAAAGATTTTATGCCAATAGGCTACATCGATTTTTTTTAATTCTTCTAGATCTTTCTCTTAAGTAACCAAACTTAAGAACTTTTGTTTGTAGGTGGACTGATAAAAAAGCCCAGATTTTAAGTGACTATTTTAACAAAATCATTTGTGTTCCTTTTTCTTTTCTTTTTTTATACAATTTTTAACATACAAAAGACGAAAAACAATACATATTTGCATTAGACAAGTAGGCGCATGCGTGTAAATAGAAAAATAAATTAATAATAAATTATTAGCGAAAATTAAAAGGGCTTGGGTGAAAAGGGCTTAATAATAATAATAATAATAATTTGTTGCCGATATCCTGTGCATTTAATAAGTTTTATTCAAGACAATTACACAATACCAGCATTTTATGCCATTTTCATCGCAAATCCTTGTTTTAAAATGTTGGCTATGTTATTCACACTCTGTTTTAGTGTCTGTTTTAACCAAATACAGTCTCCGCACTTTTCCAGACTTTTCTATCAGGCTTATAACGGACAGCCCGGGGTCCTGAAACAGCCATTTGAACTTGTTTACCTTTTGAACACAGAAAGAGAGAGAGAAAGTGATGCAAAAAATAATAAAGCGGATCGGACCCAAATATGTTTCCATTGCCAGAACGTGGTAAGTTCATCTTTGATTTAATAATCAGTTAAGTAGAACAAGATGTTGACTTCAAAGTCAAGCAGCTCGTCTGACATTCAGCATGTGTTTCCACTCTCATAACTCTAGAATATCTCGCTATTAATGAGTAATTACAGATTTTTTGACATACTATTTCTTTTCACGCACTTCAGGGTTCCGACGCTGCTCGGATGGGGTACAGTTGGTGGCCTGGCTGTTGTATATTTCACAGACTGGCGGCTGATCATGGATTATGTTCCCTACATCAGAGGCAAATTCAAGAAGGACGACTAGTTGACCAGATCTCTGGAAATCTGCTGCTGTGCATTTTAGCCGGGAACAAACAGTTGATGCTTTGACCAACCAGTAGGCGGCGCTGCTGATGTGACATTCAGCCATAAAGATCGAAGATCTGCCACAGTGTTATATTTGTGTTGAAAATATCTTATAATGTTGTTTGTGTGTAAATCAGTCTTGCTTACAAGCTGTTGTCTGTACAGGGAGTCTGAAATGGTTTAGTTTTATGCGTGGCACATCCATATTGCGTTACTTTTGTGAATAAATGGTGATATTTCTCTATACACGTGTCATTACATTTATTTAAGGCGAGTGGATTCAAATTAACGCGACAGTTTTTACATATTCCTTGTACTTCTTAATAAATATTGCTATTTTTATTTTACCAGGAAATAATCCCATTGAGATTCAGAATCTCTTTTCAATGGAGTCCTGGATAAGACAGGGGTAAATAGTTCCATATAAAAAAATACATAAACATTTAACAAAAAAAAAAAATTAACATCTCAAAATGATAAACAGCAGCACTCAGTAACAGCACATGTGCATATAGTACTCAAATAGTCCTTTATACTCATTTTAAATTGTGTCATTGTCTGTAAAGAATAAAATTTGAGCTGATTCTGCAATTTATTCCAGGAAAAATGTGCGTAAACCTTAAAGGCACTTTCACCGAAGCCAGTTCGCGTTCGTGGGATATCATACATGATTTGCCCATATGATCTAAGATTTCATTTCCTGGTAGTGACTTTAAGACTCAGGAGAGATCATAAGTAAGCAGGCAGTTTACAAAGTATGGCCTTAAAAAGAAAAATATACCAGTGAGTGCTCCAGCCTGCGTTTGTACAGAGATGGCCAACCAACACTCTCATACAATATGCAATGATGAATATGAAAATTGGAATTAGTTACAAATCTTAGTGCTGCATGATATACTGAATCCAGCGTTTTCAAAGAAGATTTATTTGCATGCATGTTTAAAATATCACCATAATCCAGCATGGTCATAAACGTTGTTTGTATAAGTATTTTTCTCATACTAAACGAGAAACAGCCTTTGTTTCTATAATAGAAACCCAACTTTACTCTTATTATTATAATTTTTTTTTTTTGTTAGACCCTTTATGTGCTGTTTGGAGGACAAATTATCTTCTAAAAGGAAACAAACATATACTCGTTCAATTACTTCCTCATCTAGTGTAGCAATTTGACAAGCATCTTCTGTGTTCCTTAATTTAGAAAAGCACGTCATTTTAGTTTTATCAGAGTTTAGTACAAGTCTAAATTTCTGAAGATTCTTCTGAATAATTATAAAAGCAAGGTTTCATGATGATGGAAAGCAGCTTTGAGAAGGCATCTTGCTTTCTCACCCATACAAAAATGTTACTATTATAACCATGGTTTCCGCCAAAAGATATTTCTCCCAGAATCCTCAAAAGATAATCCTATGCACATATATTCCATCCCGATCCCACAGGATTTTCGTATGGGATTTCCTGCAGGACCTTTAAAATCCCACAAGACGGAAACCTACTGTACAACTTCTTAAACAGGAACCTAGAGGACAAGTATCGAACTGTACTTAAAATAACTGAAGGAAATAGTTATAATACGACGATAAAATCTTACATGGTTATGAAAAACAAGATACAGGTTTACAGTAACTTAATCATTAGTTACCATGGTGATTTTTTGTAGCCTACGCAACAAACAAAGCTAATTCACACAGCCTAGAACATAGAAGTAAAATGACCTGTATACTGTGTAAATACATTTTCTTCGATTAAATAATACGACAAATCGTTGATACATGAAACAAAACAAGTGTATTATTGTCACCATGTGGCTTATGGTTACCCGACTACCGCAGGGCTTTGTCTCGTTGTCAGCCCTAATCGGGCATAATGTCTTTCATTTGTCTCATTGAAGGGGGAGGGGAGAGAAAGTGTAGAGGAAGAGAGGGGATTTAACATTCACAAAAAAGGCGACACCAACAGAGAATGCGAGATGGAGAAAAACGAGTAAGTATAGCCGATTTAAAACCGCAAACGTATTAAATCGCGTCTGCGTTCTAATCCTGCTGGTTTAGGAGCTAAGCGATCGCTTTTGTTTATCTGAGTCGACTAGTCTGTGGTTTGCCGGTGCTACTAACGTTAGTTTGCGCAGTGCTTTCATCGGCGATGGTCTTAAAGAAAGAAAACGCGCATAGCGTGTGATAAACTCATTAATGTAATAGCAACACAGCGGCCTGCAGAGCTACATGCATGAACAGACCAAATTAAGTAACGTTACTCGGAAGCGTGTTTTGTGTTAACATGAAAAAAGCTAATGGTTTTGCTAAATAAACTCTTTATTCAATCTTGTTGTAACGTCGCTTGACCAGGTGCAGCATCGCTCCGCGATTGCCATTTTACCGCACGATGTTCAAAAGATACGTAATTTCCACCAACCGTAGTTCTCTATTCAGTTTTGGGATAAAGAAATCTTTGTGCATATGCCCCAGTTTTACCGGTAATGCGTTTGTTTACTTTCACAATTGGTGGAGGTTATGCAAAATATGATACTGTTTTAAGATAACAAAGAGATGCCGGGATTGCAGCATTGTCTGCAACGAAAATACGCATACATTTATTATACCACGAGTGCCGCTACAGGGTTATGACATCTGGATGATGCATGAGGCATAAGTGTAGCCTATTTTCCAAGCGGAGGAATCTTATTGAGCAGAAGTGATGAGGCTACGATACAGCGGAACGTTTTGCAAAGTGACAAAGCAACATTATTGAAAATAGGCAATGTTCTGCTACATATACGTCTTTTGTAGTTATAATTCAGTTAAACATTAGATAATAAGCATGTCAGGTATTGGACTGTCTCATGGCGCGAAAAACGCGAGTGCTGGGATTGAGGAGGGAAGCCATGTGTGTTAGGTGCGGAGTACAGAGGGGGTTTGTCATGTAAAAGTAGGCCCGGCTATGGAGAGGATTTTGTGTGCTATATTTCAGAAGAGGGTGGGGGAGCATGTCAGTTTAGTATGTGAATCGAATGCAAATTGAAATGGCTCCTTTTCCCTCCTAATGATTCGGCTTGACCGGGTTAGAATTACAAAAAGTTATTTCACTAGTTTGTCAAAGTGAACTAAATATCAGCTGAAGGAGAGAGAGAGAAAGTGCACTAAATGTAAGTAAATGAATACATGTACAGAAAAACACCTTTGTCTGCAGTGGTAAGAATTTACAGTAAAGTAGACTTATTTTGACTTTGGTAACCAACAAGCTGTTCAAATGATGATTTAAGAAGCGAGTCAGGAATCTTATCTGTGTTGACAAGTCAGATTCGTTTGAACAAATAGTTTCTGTTGAAAGAAGTTTTATAAATTCATCAGTTCAGTTCATTTCAGAAACTTCATGATTGTTTGTATTGTTGCTCTGAATAAAACTTTTTTTTTTCTGCCAAATTAATTTTCAAAACTTGTTTGAAGAAATGTGTGAAATTTGCATCGTTTTATTTATGATTCACTAACCTGTTTCGGCAGAACCATTAAAAAAAAACAATTTGTCAATGGCAATATGTCTAGTAATGTGTTTTTTTACATGCACTGTTTTTATGATAAATGTTTACTTTTTACACCGTTTATGGCACCTGAAGAAACAAAAATGATTCGTGTGGATCTCTATTCCATTTTTCTATACCACTGTCAACTGTTAAGTTGAACAAATGATGTCTCATGGTCTGAATAAACCTATTCCCGAGGATTCCCAGTCAACAACATGTCATAAATAGACATGACTGTTCTTTCTTTAGCAGAGGTGAGGAAGAAGAGGAAGAACAGAGGCGAGAGAGGGGGGAGTCAGGTCGTTTGTATAGTTTGTGGTATCGTATTACTTAATTAAAAAACCATCTATGTTGTTATATGTTTGCACGCCTTGACAAGCTTGAAGAGCCATCGACTAAACCCCCCCAAAAAGTTTATCCAGAGTTGTGCATGAACTTGAAACAAGCACGAGATCTTCATGGTGTCATCATGCAGAGTATTCAGTGAACTCATCTTCGCATCACACCCGTGTCCACTAACTTTTAACAGAGGATCGTGATTTAAAGGACTGGGTTGGTTTCAGAAGCAGAACTGCAACTGCATAGTGCAGAACGTCAGCTGAGATCTAGACAAACAGGATTACTATTATCTCAAACTATGTGAATCAAATGTAAACATTTGACAGACAAGATTGACGAGGGCTTGTTAGGGCACTTAAAAGGACGTCATCTAGTGCAAGTCTTTGAAAACCCTAGTAAGCAGAGTACAGGAATGTATTCATCCATGTGTTTAAAAGTGAGAGTAGATCAAGAATAGTTTCTTTTTTTCTCTGTGCGCACATACTCCTCTTAGAGCAATTATGCAATATTAAATGAAACATATTACTTTTAGATTTAATTGTACATTTAAAAAACAGGTTATTTGCATTCAAAATTCATATCAATTCATGTGTGTTTTAAGCATTAAAATGACACTTTGAATGTGATTTTAATGCCGTCATAATTGTCAGTGTTGAGGGGCAGAAAGCTTTTCTAGTCCTCACAGTGTTCATGGTCTAATAACATTGTCATTTCGTCATCACAGGCTTGGGATTTATCAGTATTCTTTCCAAGTTGCATGTTATTGTTTGCGTATATGGTGTGTTAATATCCGTATGCAACTGCCGTCATCATAACCCATTCTCTTTCCAAATGTGCATCCATACCGGGTTTATCGAATGTCTGAGATGTGTCCTATTTTGCTCGCCCTCGCCAGCCCCACTGGGAAGAAGTTCCGGAGCAAGCCTCAATTGGCCCGTTACCTTGGCAACTCCATGGATCTCAGCTCCTTTGATTTCCGAACAGGCAAGATGCTCATGAGCAAACTGAACAAGAACAGACAGAGACCCCGATATGACAACAATAGTCAGACTAAGGTGAGAGGACTGCAGAGGATCAAAAAATTGAACATCCATTTTAATATTCAGGAAAACATATTCGTCATCCTAGATTTATAACTGCAGAGTGATTCCTTAAGAAGAAATGCGTGGCATTTAAAACAAATTACAGGAATAGTTCACCCAGAAATGAACCTTTGCCAAAGATTTACTCACCCTCAGGCCATCCTCGATGTAGATGAGTTTGTTTCTCCATCAGAACAGATTTGGAGAAATTTAGCATTACATCACTTGCTCACCAATGGACCCTCTGCATTTTGAATGGGTGCCGTCAGAATGAGAGTCTAAACAGCTGATAAAAACATCACAAGTAATCCACACCTCTCCTGTCCATCAGATAACATCCTGTGAAGCAAAAGCTGTTTATTTGTAATAACAAATCCATCCCTAAGATGCTGCTAATATCAAACAATTGTTTCCAGCTAAAATAAGAGTCTTCTATCTATATTAATGCTTTCGCCACTGAAAAGGTAATCTTGGCTGAAACAGGAGAGAAATATGCACTGTTTAAAAACCGTTCTAAAAAATATATGTTGATGTAAGAAGACAACGGGATGGGTTTTTTCACTAGAGGAAGAGTTATTATGAATTATGGACTCAAGTTTCAGCTAGAAGTGACACTTTAAAGTTAAAATGACTTTTAGGGATAAGGGATACTCCACCCTAAAATTAAAATTTTGTCATTAATCACATACCCTCATGTCGATCCAAACCCGTAAAAGCTTAATTCGTCTTCGGAACACAATTTAATATATTTTTGATGAAAACTGGGAGGCTTGTGACTGTTCTATAGACTGCCAAATAAATAACAGTGTCAAGGTCCAGAAAAGTATCAGTGATTCAACGGTAACCTTATGAAGTGACGATAATACTTTTTGTACACATAGAAAACCAAAATAGCGACTTTATTTAACAATTCCTTTCCTCTGTCTCTCCCCACATCACCGTTTAGCCATATTGGAGAATCTGAGCAGTACGCAGGCATACGCTATACTGTGTCAGCCGCACTGCACTGATAGTGGAGAGGAACTGTTGAATAAAGTCATTTTTTTAGTTTTCTTCATGTACAAGAAGTATTATCCTCACTTTATAATGTTACGGTTAAACCACTGATGGCAGACTTTTGATCACTGATGAACTTTTACGTATTTGGAACGACATGGGGGTAAGTGATTAATGACAGAATTTTAATTTGGGGGTGGAGTATCCCTTTAATGATGGATACGTTTCGCAAAAACACACAGTTTTTCAGTTCACATGATGTTAATTGATGGACTGTAGTCGTGTGGATTACTTGCGATGCTTTTATCAGCTGTTTAGACTCTTGTTCTGACGGCTCCCACTCAAAATGCAGAGGGTCCATTGGTGAGAAAGTGATGTAATGCTAAATGCTAAAAATGTAGCTCATCTGCATTTTGGATAGCCTTAGGGCGAGTGACATGACAATCAAATTTTCATTCATTATTTCTTTAAGGCCTTCTCAAGCCAGTTTTAATGGTCAAGCTGGTCTACCTGCAACAATATCCAGGAAAAGACCAGCGATTCCCATCAAAACCAGTTTAGTAAAGTGTGTTATATATTTAACAGAGCAAACCCGACCTGAATACGTCCCTCCCAGTACGACAGACAGCCTCCATCTTCAAACAACCCGTCACAAAAGTCACCAACCACCCCAGCAACAAGGTTAAAACAGACCCACAGAAGGCCATTGACCAGCCCAGACAGGTAACACTCGTCTAGTCTAGGTTTTATTCGCAATAACAGTATTTGGTCATAGTGGCGCAATGCAAATCTATTTTTCGTCTACAGCTTTTTTGGGAGAAGAAGTTGAGTGGCCTCAATGCCTTTGACATAGCAGAGGAGTTGGTGAAAACAATGGAGCTCCCCAAAGGCTTACAAGGTACCTCCAGAGGGGCAAGATGAAGACTTTCATCTAAGTGTGTTTATTTTAATCAAGAATAAATGAAAGTCAATATTCAAGTACGTTTTGTGAAATCTGAAGAAGACGAGATAAGTAAACAAAAACCAATCAAAAGTAAGCCAGAGTAGTCTAAATAAACAACAGCAGACAAGGATCAAACAGAGGGATATTTATACTCAAGAATTAGTTCACTAACATGAAACAGGTGGACACACTCAATTCAGTTTCAAAGACAATGTGCTAGTGTCAAAATAAAAGCACAGCAATAAAAACTCACGCACAAATTGTTTTTACAGGTGCGGGGAACTTTAAAAAGAGTTTAAATTTGCTTTACAGTTTATTTGACATTTTAATTTTATTTAAAAAAAGTTATTTTTAAATACATAATAATTAAGATAATTAATTAAGAATAAAGGAATTGAAATTGATTTTTATTTTATCAAAAAAAAATATATATATATACACTACCTTTCAAGATTTTAGTTTTTTTGATGTTTTGGAAAAAAGTCTCATATGCTCACCAAGGCTGCATTTATTTGACATAAGCAATATTTTAAAATATTATTACCATTTAAAATAACTGTTTTCTGTTTGAATATTTGAGTAATTAATTGCTGTGATGCAAAGCTGAATTTTCAGCAGCCATTACTGCAGTCTTGAGTGTCACACGATCCTTCACTAATCATTTTAATATCCTGATTTGCAGCTCCAGAAGATAATGATTGATGAAGACATGATATTTCAGGATTCTTTAATGAATAGAAAGTTCAAAAGAAGGCTATTTATTTGACAAAGGAATCGTTTCGAACATTATAAATATCGTTACTTCTATTTTTATGTCTATTTAATGTGTTCTTGCCGAACAAAAGTATTAATTTATTTCTATTTCTTTCTTGTAACATCATAATATGACATCTAAAATATGTCAAAAAAAGATTAATTGAAAGGATGCTAATAAAATGAATGAATGTGATCATATCTGACGTCACTAAAGGAGTGGGCCCTGGCTGCACAGATAAGACCCTGCTGTCAGCTATTGCCAGTGCTCTTCACACCAGTGCGGCCCCCATCACGGGACAGCTGTCGGCCGCTGTGGAGAAGAACCCCGGCGTGTGGCTCAACACGGCTCAGCCTCTCTGCAAGGCCTTCATCGTCACAGACGAGGATATCAGGTACTTCAACCCTCTGAAAGACGCAGTGTATCACTGTGTGGAAGTTCATGCAAGTACAATGATACAGTTGAATTCAATGCTCGCAGAAAGCAAGAGGAGCTGGTGTACAGCGTGCGAAAGCGACTGGAGGAGGCTTTGATGGCTGACATGTTGGCTCACGTGGAGGAAACGACTAGTGAGGGCGACGCACTCAAACAGGAGGGGCATTGCAATGATGATAAACAGGACGTATAGCAAAGGTAAGCAAACAGTTGGAGAAAAATGAAGCATTTCTGCTATTGCTTCCTACAGGAAATAGTCACCAATTGCTTCCTACAGGAAATAGTCACCAAAATGCCTCTTTTTTTCTTTTTTGACAGGGCACTCAATTACCTGCACATGGGTTTCCCAACACAACCAGACGCTTGTTGATCAACACACCACGATGATCTCCCAGCTTCGCTTAACATCCATCCATGTACGCCCCTCAGTTGGGTCCTCCCTGAGACTGTTGGCTCGATTTTCAGGCATTTTTCCATTTCAGTTTCATTATTGTTTTTATTTTTCAAACATTTTTCTAAAAGAAACAAAATGTTAGAAAACTTCAGCAGTTGAACTGCCTTCTGCATGAAATGTTTTTTGGAGAGGAGGTATTTGGATTTGACATGGAGATGACAATCAAGTCAAAAATACAGTCCTCTAGTTCTGGTGGGTGCTATATTTGGTCACAGCCGACCTAAACTGTCAAAGTTGATCATTCTCTGTGACTAAAAATGTTTAAAGCTGTCAAAAAGAGAAAGGTACATGTTTGTGCAAAAATATTTCTCATTTTCACAATATTTGACCAATTTTACTTAATCAAACTAAGGTGCAAATCAGTATTACGCTGTTTAAATTCAGTTTCAGTGTGTTGTTCTCTATGATAAACATATTAACAGTAACAAAGCGTGCAGGTACGGCTTTGTTTGATTTCAAATGTTATGTTTCCAACTCATCTGGTGCTTGTTAAACCTGTTTTTTCATTATAAGCTATTCATACTTGACACTGAAGAACATTTCCACAGTCCGAACCTGAAATTCAAATGTGAATGGTGATTCATAAAATGTGACGCGTGATTCGTATAAAGTGATGTGTAAACATCATCCTGTGTTAAGCAACTCAATTAAACATGTTACGGGGTGAAAGCTATGTTTAAACACATTTCTCCAAATAAAATCTTCTTGTGTTCCTTTCTTCAATGATCCTACAGATGTTGCACTCGACAGAATATTTATTTATGTTTCCATTTTACATTTTTACATTTATGCATTTAGCAGACACTTTTATCCAAAAGTGATTTACAGTGCATTCAGGCTATACATTTTCGTTAGTGCTATCATTTATTTTCTATCCACTTGTTTGCACTACTTTAAGCTGCTAGGATCCAGAGCTGTTTTAAATGTCCCTCTCTTAGCTGAAGGATTAACTGTTAACCTACCATTACGGTTATGATGCCTGAATCTCTAACAGACCAAAGGGCACGGGGCCAGTCACTCGCTGCGAGACACAAATGAAAAGAACAGCTGAAGTTGTAGTGAGGTCTCCTTTTAGCTGTCAAAGTAGAAATTAACTTTCTTGCCAGATGGCAACCACAGAGCTCTACACAAAGGTAAGTGCGTATGATAACTTTTAGAAGCTATATATTTTTTGTAACTCCATTGGATGTCATGATAGATAGATAGATAGATAGATAGATAGATAGATAGATAGGTTGGTTGGTTGGTTGAGTGGTTGTTTTTATTTAGTGTTATGCATAGATAGATATATTAATAGTTTTTTTAGTGCTTCTGCATCTGTATTATTTTCACTGTCAGAGGAGACCGGCTGGTGTTAATGTTTAATGATGCGCTGAGTGTATTTATGCTGATGGAGGAGAAAGAGTGTCACTGGGGTGGGACCGGCGATTACTCAGGCACATGAGCCGGTTGTGTAACATACAAAATACTGAATCAATATCCTTGGTATCCATATCTTGAGACATAATCATAATCAAGTCTGTAGAATGCCATGTCCAGTCTTGCTCCTATAATGTCAATGGCAATGGATATTTCTAGGAGTCCTGACGATCTCGAAAAGCTAGTTTAGGTGCACGAAGCACATTGTTCCCAATTCATTTCTGAACTGTTTTTGAGATCCTGATTTGAGAGCTTGAGTAATATCAATTACAAATTCAGCAGGGGATCAGGATCAAATACAACTATTTTTTTGGACTTCCCCCATACTGTTGATTATGATTATTATTAGTACAGTTGCTGTTTCTGTTGTCTCTCAGGGGGCATGTGTGTGGGTCCCAGACCCAGAAGCTGTGTGGGTGTCTGCCCAGCTGCTTCAAGACTACCGTCCCGGAGACCAGCACATACGAATCCGACTCACTGATGGCAGAGTACGACACTTACACACATATAATTCTGATTTGAAACCACTAACCTGTCGCACTAACCACTAATCAAACAGTGTTCGAAATGTATGAAGACAAAATGTTTTTCATAATTTTCAGGTGTATAGCCTGATATAAATTTCATTTATATAGGTACAAACCATTTATATACTATTTCATTATTTCTAAACAAGGAGATAGAGTATCCAGTGTTGCCTCCAGAGGGTCTTCCTCCTCTAGGTAACCCCGATATTTTGGAGGGAGAGAATGACCTCACAGCTCTAACCTTCCTCCATGAGCCAGCAGTACTTCATAACTTGCGTGTGCGCTTTCTCGACTACAGTAGCATTTACACTTACTGCGGTGAGTTCAATTCAACAGTAGCAAGTTTACAGCCATTGCCCAATCACCTCTATTTTAATGGGTTTAAAGTTCAAAACACAAAAATGTAAATCACCTCACTCATTGTTATATTGGCTACTGTAAAGAACATTTACCAAGCACTGGGTTTATTGAAATGTAAATTATGCACTGAAAATTATGGCATATTTGTAAAGCAGATTTATTTTAGGGATATATTAACTTCAATTAGACAACTTTTCATATTTAATAGGGATTGTGTTGGTGGCGTTAAATCCATATGAACAGCTGCCCATTTATGGAGAGGAAGTGATCGACGCTTACAGCGGCCAAAACATGGCTGATATGGAGCCGCACATTTTTTCTGTGGCTGAAGAGGCATACCGAACTATGATCAGGTCAAGAATAACCAAATAACAAGATCAGTTCACTTGCAAAGTAGTACCATGTTTTTGGACATGTACCATGGAAATACCATGGTATTCTGAGAATTACTTGAAGAGCCATTTAAATAATATTTAAATATCGAAGTATCACGGTATTACCAACACTCTACTATGATAGTACACTGCAGAGAAATTCACTCTGATTCTGAATTACATCACTTTAACTAAAACATATGGGTTTATCATTATAACAGAGAGGAGAAAAACCAATCGATCATAATCAGTGGAGAATCAGGCTCAGGTAAAACTGTATCTGCTAAGTTCACCATGCGTTACTTTGCTGTCGTGGGTGGTGCGGCCCAGCAGACCAGTGTGGAGGAGAAAGTGCTGGCATCAAATCCCATCATGGAGGTACTGAAACTCGATTTCTGACCTTTTTGGTAAAGTAGGAGGAGGCTGTTTGTAACATTTCAATCCTTGCAGGCAATTGGTAATGCAAAAACAACCAGAAACGACAACAGCAGTCGTTTTGGAAAGTATATTGAGATAGGATTTGGACGTAGAGGGGACATAATTGGGGCAAACATGAGGACCTACTTGTTGGAGAAATCAAGAGTTGTCTTTCAGGTGCTTGCTCAATCATACAGTTTTCATATTGTTCAGATTCAGTGGCCAAGTTCTGTTATTGAGATCAATTTTGTTTCATAAAACAAACAGGCAGCTCAAGAGAGAAACTACCACATCTTCTACCAGCTTTGTGCTTCCAGGGATTTGCCAGAGTTCAGGACACTTAAACTTGGTAAAGTCTAAACCTATGTCTTGAAAACATGTTTATTTTTGTTGGACATTTTTGTTCAGTTACACTATGCGCTACTGCATCTCGCTAGATTCTACAGAGAACTTTCATTACACCAACCAAGGACAAGAGGTGCACATTTATGGCACAGATGATGCGGTTGAGCTAGAGCGGACAAGAAATGCATTTACTATTCTCGGTAAGCCAAATAAATTCCATATATTCCTCCGAAACAACACAACAGACTGTTTGCAAAACTTGTGGTTCACCCCAACAGGAGTGCAACCTGACCAGCAGATGGAGATATTTCGTATACTGGCAGCTATTCTTCATCTGGGGAATATCAACATACAAGCCAGTGGCCGTGGAGGGGACCGCAGCTACATTGATGTACAAGCACCACTTCCTATTGTTTAGCACATTTCTGAGTTAGATTTGTTGTCTGTATAGATGAAGAACAGAAGCAGTGCTAATTTTTTAACAAGTAGCATTTGCTAATATGGATATCATTTCTTATCCATCATACTGGCAGGTCAACGACCGTTCCTTGGCCATCTTTTCCAAGCTTTTAGGGGTGGAAGGTGCTCAGATGGCTCAGTGGCTATGCCACAGGCGACTGGCAGTGGGTGGGGAAATGCTTGTGAAGCCCATTACAGGTCAGCAGGCTAATGAAGCAAGGGATGCTCTGGCTAAGCATGTGTATGAGCAACTGTTCACTTGGACAGTGCAGAGGCTCAACTCATCCTTAAGAGCGCACCGGGAACAGCCCAAATCTTTCATAGGAGTTCTTGATATCTATGGGTAAGAGTTATTTTGTGTGTAACAAATGTAACATGTACATGTAGGATTGTTTGGTCAATCTCTTCTTTGATCGTTTATAGGTTTGAGACTTTTGACAGGAATAGTTTTGAGCAATTCTGTATTAACTACGCAAATGAGAAACTCCAACAGCAGTTCAACAGGGTAAGTTTCCAACAAAAAGATATTGGGATTTGTGTGCATGGGTGTGTAACATCTTCTTTCTAATGAAGAGTGACTTAGTCCTTGAAGGGTTGCTCCTTGAAGGGTTGCTCAACCTTAGTAGGGTGACCATACGCCTCTTTTTCTTGGACATGTAGTGGCTGGGGTTTCTAAATTGCCTAAAACGTCTGTTTTTTCCTATTGACATTCCAATTCCTTCTGAAACACATGATGGGTTCCTGCACACTACTTTTCACTCATAAGGTGTGTTCAACGATGCTCAGACCTCATGAGCCATTAGAGAGCAGATGCTCCTTTTGCTTTCGAATCACTCTCTGTGACATCACTCTTGATGTCATACACCGATCGGTCTGTGCAGTGCTGCTTTAATTTATACATGCCTATTATCCCCAACAAATATGAAAACAATAGGAAAACAAAGCCAAAACCTGGACATTTTTGGCAGTTTAGAAATCCTGGCCAGGACATTTCTGGGAGAAAGAGGATTAGGGTCACACCAAGCTTTTCAGAATCATGACTTATCGTTAGCTGACCCTTACCATAACCTGCTGTCACTATGGTTCAGCTATAAGTTTTTATATTCAGACTGGTACTGGTGGAATGGCTGCAGAGTAGCCCAGTACCTGCGTGATTCTCATAGACATAAACAGAGAGAAGTAGCTCCGGCTACAATGTTCTTCTGCAAGATGCCGAGTGCAGCTTTAAGTATTTGGTATATGCTTTTTGTCCTCGTCAGCACGTGTTTCAGCTGGAGCAGGAGGAGTATCTGCGAGAGGAACTTCCCTGGAACCGTATTGAGTTCAGCGATAACCAGCCATGCATTTTGCTCATTGAAGGCCAGCTGGGCCTACTTGATCTTCTGGACGAAGAATGTAGAGTAAGGAATCTACATTTGGTAATTTGGGCTGTAGTTCCTCTTATAATGCCATCAAGGTGTATAACCCAATATCGCTCTGTTCTAGATGCCTAAAGGCTCAGATGAGAACTGGGCTCGGAAGCTATACGACAAGCACCTGAACCACAGCCCTCACTTTCGTAAACCACGCATGTCCAACTCTGCCTTCATCATTGTGCATTTTGCTGATATGGTCAGAAAACATAAATTCCCCAAATAATGGCGCCAAACCTTTCAGTGTTTGATATTATTGCTGGCTTTTTGAATTAGGTCCAGTACGAGTGTGACGGCTTTTTAGACAAGAACCGAGACACTGTATTTGAGGAGCCTATCAATATACTGAGAGCTAGTCAGGTATTGTTTGAATCGTTCAAGCCTTGGCTGTTGAAGAGTTTCGATTTGTACTCACTCTGCCTCCTCACGACTGCTTGTACCCTTCACAGTCAGAACTAGTTGCCGAGTTGTTTCAGAAGGAGTCAGCAGGTGGATCCCTCCCAAACTCCTCTCTTGCAAACGGAAGCATACGTTCGGGGAAGAGAGCTCAACGAGAGCACAAATTAACTGTGGGCTTTCAGGTGAGCTGCTTCTCCTGGTTCCTGCCTTAAGAAAACTCTTGATTAACCAGTCATGCTCAAGTCCATCTAATGCTGTCTGCACACTAGACGATTTTCAAATCCTAAACCATTTTAAAACCATGGGAGACCGTAGCCTTATAATCCTCTGAACACACACACAAGACCAGGGGTGCCCAAACTCGGTCCTGGAGGTCCGATGTCCTGCAGAGTTTAGGTACAACCCCAATTAGACACAACTGAACCAGCTAATCAAGCTCTTACTAGGCATACTAGAAACTTCCCAGTAGGTGTGTCCGCAGGACACAGCCCCTCCAGGACCGAGTTTGGGCACCCCTGCACTAGACGATGCAACCAGACCGCACACTTGTCGATTGTAGGAACAATTTCACAGTGACATGAGATCTCACGAAGACTCACAAGATCAAACTTGACAAGAGAAGAAAAACAAATGGAGAAAAACAAAATGTTTGATATTTATGATTTGAGTCTCAATCGTCTCAATCAGGAGCAGTTAAATAATCATAAGCACAAACAAGCTAACAAACAAAAAATCATTTACGACAAGCCTCAAATCTAAAATTGTCTATTGTGCAGGGAGCATTATGGTACTCTTTGACTCTTAAGGTCTTAGATTCCTACCTTTTCTTACATTTTCTGTCTTTGTGTGTCTAGTTTCGTCAATCCCTGCAACTTTTAATGGACACCTTGAACAGCACCACACCGCATTATGTCCGCTGCATAAAGTCCAATGACCTCAAAAAGCCATTTCTGTAAGAGAATAAATCAAATGTAATTTATGTTCACGTATATCTGAGTTTGAATAACCTCTCATCTCTCTGTATAAGATTTGATCCCAAGCGAGCAGTGCAGCAATTGCGAGCATGTGGAGTCTTAGAGACTATCCGAATCAGTGCCGCAGGCTACCCCTCCAGGCAAGTACTCTTCTATAGGTCTCTCAATTCAGTTCCCTCTTCCATCCCTGACTCCCTCGTCTGTACTCCAGGTGGACATACGAGGAATTCTACACTCGTTATCAGGTGCTGCTACGTGGTTCTGTTTCTAAAGATGATGTGCGCCGTTCCTGCCAGAGTGCCCTTCCTGATCTCATCCCTGATCCAGAGCAGTACTGCTTTGGCAAGACCAAGGTCTTCTTCCGGGCGGGACAGGTTGCAGTACTGGAGAAGCTGAGAGGGGATCGGCTGCATGCAGCAGGAGTTTTGATCCAAAGCTGGGTCAGAGGATGGCTGCAGCATAGGCATTATCAACGGCTCCGGTGGGCAACATTCATCCTGCAGCGGTACATCAGAGGAACCCTGGCCCGAAGGTGAGTTAAAGTGTTACCTAGAGGGCACTCTATGTGCTGTATGCTATTTAGGTCCTATTCTGGTTGAGTAGGTTTTTTCTAATGGGTGTTTTTGTATAATTGCATATAATGTTCCCTAACCATTAGGTTGGCGTGGAGCCTCCGTTACACACGTGCCGCTTTAATCATCCAGAAAACATACCGCATGCTGGCTGTGCGACAGCTTTATCTCACCATCAGAGAGGCCACCATCAAAATCCAGGCCTTCATCAGAGGCACTCAGGCTCGTCGGGTTTATAGACAGGTAAAGTGCTAGCTGTGTGTCTCGGTATAGTTATAAAAATACAAATAAAGTTACAGGTACATTTCCCAGAATGTTTGACCATACACCTAAATCCTGACAAAAAAAGCCAAAGATTTCCTTGATTCTAGTCTTTTGGTTTACTTTGAAATCTTGAAGTTCTAAAGGCCTGTTCATTCCAAGGACGATAACTATAAACATAATGATAAAGATACAGGCCTAGTTCTAAAAATCGTTCTCAATATTAAAGAATAGCAGAGTCCACACCACCACTATAACGATAAAGGCACAGAGAAACAATATTGTCGGAATCACTTTCAGAATGTGTACGTATTTCCAGCTGATGAACAACAAAAACAATGAAACAAAAACTCAAACTATCAGGAAAAGCGGTTGATGTGCCTGTTTTCTGAGGACTATAAGGTCTACTCTATGCTAAAAGTCTTTGTTCAGTTGCACTTTCCCTTTTCCCATCATCCACTCATAAATTATTAATATGGTTCACCTTCTGCCAGTGTTGTGTATATTGTTTTGTCATGTGCAATAACTGTGTGTTGTCAGAATACGTTTATTTCACTTTTAAAATTATACAATTTTTACCCTTTTTTCATGCGTCAAGTGTTTGAGTCTGTAGGATTTATTTATTTATTTGGTCCATATGTTGTTTTCAGTAGCATAAGAAGAATTTGCTCTCTTAGGATGTACATTTGTCATAGAATACAATAGCTCAAGTTAACATAAGGACACAATCTGATAGACTTTAAGCTTAAAAATGTTCTTCAAATGAATCTTAACATGTATTTGATAGAACAGGGGACATTTTTGGTTATGCCAACTTGACATTTTACCTTTACATTCAGTAAATTAGTAGTTTACAGAGTGCATATGTATGAATGTTGTTGTCTAATGTAAACACTATTACTTTACCCGTGCACTTTGTTTTATAACTGTCTCTCTCTAGATGCTGACAGAGCGGGCGGTGGTGTGCCTGCAGGCGCGGGTGAGAGGCTGGCTGGCCCGGTGCAGTTTCAGACGCGTCAGAGCTGCAGTGGTGCTCATGCAGTGCTGCGCGCGCAGGCGAGCGGCGCGGAAAGAGCTGTTGCGCCTGCGTGCTGAGGCTCGATCCGTGGAGAAATACAGAGAACTCAACAAAGGCATGGAGGTCAAACTCATGCAGCTGCAGCGCCGAGCCGACCAACAGGTGAAAGCATCGCTGTTTAGTTGGAATGTTCACAATTCTGTAATACCTTTATTAAAATTAACCATGGTTTTAATGTGTTTATTAATTTTTTTTTTGGTTTATTTATTTATTTTTACCACAGTTTTACTATGTTGAATACCCTGGTTAAACTATGGTTAATGTAGCAATACCGTGGTTAATTTATGGTTGCCTAAGAGAACCCCACCCCCCCCCACACACACACACCAAAAAAATGTATTAAGTTATTTATTTAATCTTATTTAAGTTACTTGTCACGATGTAAGTAATGTTCAGTGTAGGGAAAAGTTACTATTAAAAGTAATGCATTACAATATTGTGTTACTCCCTTAAACCAAATGGCTCTTTCACACCAAAAGTGAAATGAATGACCCTCAGGCTGAAGGAAATATAAATTCACAAAGAATCACAAAACACAAAGAATTGTGCTGCCATTCTGGATTGCATGAGGAATGGGATGCAGGAGAAGAAAGTTAAACACTCTTAAGCAAAAAAAAAAAAAAAAAAAAGAATATTTATCTATAAATCATTAATCTATAAGTCATTTTTGCTTATTAGTATGGTTGAATTGGATTGTCAAAGGTCAGTAGCAAAGACAATGGTTAAGGACAAGGATAAGTTGATTTTTTGCAGGTTTGCAAAAAATGGGGACAGAAGAGCTGTCAGTCAATAAATGGAAAAACAAAGTCAATAGTGTTACTTATTCGAAAAAGTAACTCTGGTATTTTCCTGTAAATCTAAAAAGTAATGCGTTACTTTACTATTTACTTCAAAAAGTAATCTGATTACGTAACTCCCATTACTTGTAATGGATTACCTCCAACACTGGCAATATTTGAATTGTTAAATAGTGTTGTATATTGTGAATCGTCTGTGCTCTCTCCTCTCAGGCGAGAGAGAGTGCGTCTCTGAGGGAGACTCTTCAGTCCGAGCGAGAAGCTCACAGCTGTGAGCTGGAACAGCTGCGGTCCAGCCTCCTCAAGCTCCAGATCCAGCTGCAGGAGAACGCAGAGACTGCTCCTTCACTCACAGACAAACAGGAGGAGGACAGGAGGAGAGCTGAGGAGAAAGCCGCTCAAGAGATCCTCCAGCTTACACAGGTGTGACATAATAAATATGGCTAACATCAGCCACTTTATTTTCCTGAACTTTCTTTTCCTGCAAGGCAGCTGGTTCTGTTGACACATGCTAGTTTTGTTTGTTTACTCCCTGTTTACTCTAGGAAATCCAAGCTCTCCGAGTTGAGAGAGGCTCTTTGGAGAAAGAGAGGGATGATCTGGCCATTCGTTTACAAGATCAGGAAAAAGCTCTGGAGGGTGAATCGTGTGTCTGCCACAGTGTCAATTTTCCCCATCTCAACTCGTGTATTGTTTAATAAATGAATGAGATGGCCGACTAAGACTGATTTGAATGGATTTAAAGGCACACAATAAATACGAAGACACTAATGAAAGTGTTTGCGTGTCTGTATGTCTCAGAGAAGCGTCAACAGACTGTGGATCATGCAGATGCATCAGTGCGAGCAGAGCTGGAAGAAGAGAGGAGGAGATACCAGAGTTTACTGAGAGAGTTCACAAGACTGGAGCAAAGATACGACAACCTGAGGGACATGAGCGTATTTACATCCAATGAGGTACATCTGTACTGAAAATGATCTTTCAAGACAACGTTTCCATATCACAGATTTCCGAGGCCGTGTGAATTTGGAATGCAACATCCAAAAAGAGTTGCATTTGTTTACGAAATATGAATACACAAGTACCGTATTTTCCGGACTATAAGTCGCACTTTTTTTCATAGTTTGGCTGGTCCTGCGACTTATAGTCAGGTGCGACTTATTTATCAAAATGTATTTGACATGAACCGAGATAAGTGAACCAAGAGAAATGAACCAAGAGAAAACATTACCATCTAAAGCCGTGAGAGGGCGCTCTGTGCACCTCAGTGCTCCTGTAGTCAACACTGAAGACATAGAGCGCCCTCTCGCGGCTGTAGATGGTAATGTTTTCTCTCGGTTCTAAATAAATGCGACTTATAGTCCAGTGCGACTTATAAGTTTTTTTCCTCGTCATGACGTATTTTTGGACTGATGCGACTTATACTCAGGTGCGACTTATAGTCCGAAAAATACGGTATTTAATAGTAATATTGTTAGTAGTATTAATATACATGTGAATATATGTGGGTGTTCAGCGGTCACGTGGACACAGACGAACAGATTCGGCTGTGTCTTTGGAGCCTCCTTCGCCCGTCACCACACCGTTCTCCAGCTCGCCCGTCTTCCCTTCACCCGAGGAGGTCCGGAGGATCAGCGTGACATCGCCCACCGACAGGAGACCCTGGAGAGATGAGCAACCTCTGGTTAGTGTTTCAATCCAAACTAGACATGTGTCTCTCACCGCATGCTAAATGAAAATGTTTACCTGCAGAACATCCTGATGGAGGACATGGGCGTTGCGAAGGACACCGCTGACAGAATGAAGGGGGAGGATCTCCGATACGCTTACGACGCTGTACGGGTGGCCAACAAGTCAGTTTCTTTCCGCTCACCTCACGTGCATCAGATTGATACTCTGGAATTCATAAATGACTTATGTTACATGCATCAGGTTCCTAGAGAGGCAGCTGCTGTCTCAGAGAGCGCAGTGGGAGCAGGAGATATCAGATCTCAGGATCAAACTCCAGCAGGCTCAAGACAGGGATACACCTGGAGACCCTGAGATAAATGTACCTGCTCCATTTGAGCTTACCATTTACTGATCTTTGTATTTTGTTACTTTTTCATTTTTGCTTCTTTCTGTGTGTTTACGAAGGACCTAACAGAGCTGGTGGTGGTTCGAGAGCAGGAATGCGTCCGCTTGCGACGAGAACTCAAGGAACTGAAACACACCGTGAGCCTCAGGAGAATCCTGTCTTATGCAGGTCGGTGTAGGTCCAAAACATATTTGGATGCCTAAAATACACTCTTAAAAAATGAAAGGTGATGCCATGGAGTAACCAGTTTTGGTTCCCAAAAGAACCTTTCATTGAACACTTTTTAAAAGAGCCATTTTTACATTTGTGTGAAGAACTTTCCATTATAAGGAATGTTTTTTTTTTCAATGTATGTAAAAATGTAATTTATTCCTGTAATGGAAAGCGGTATTTTCAGCATCATTACTCCAGCCTTTGGTGTCACATGATCTTTCAGAAATCACTCTGATTTGCTGCTCAAGACACATTTCATATTATTATTAATGATAAAATCAGTTTTGCTGCTTGGTATTTCTGTGGATCCCATTATAACCCCCCCCCCCCAGAATTTAAAGGAAGCCCAAAATATATTTTTTTATTTGAAATAGAAATATTTTGTATCATTATAAGCGTCTTTGCTGTCACTTTTGATCAATTGAATGTTTCCTTGCTTAATAAATGTATATATATGTTTTTCTTTAAAAATAATATAAAATAATTTTCTTCAAAATATATGAACGCCATTACAGTTTATAATTAAATAAATATATATTTTTTTAATTTTAATGAAAAGTAGCACAAACGCACTTCTCAAGCAAAACATTTCAGAAAGAAGTTTGTTATAAGTTTCAAATTATCATACAATAGCTATAATGTTGAAAATGTATGTAATGCTCAGGTGTGGCCGTAGCTGCGTCCCAGGACCCCCCTCAGAAGAGCCAGATGCTCACAGGACTGCTGGAGTGCAGGAAGAAAGATGAGAGCAAGCTGATCAAACACCTCATAACAGGTCAGCACCACACCACACGTGGTGTTCAGTTTTGAGACTGTAATTCCTGCGGACTGAGAGGACTGACTGTTTCTCTGCTGCAGACGTGAGGGCGGAAGGTGTCTTGTCTTTGCCCCCTGGACTGGTGGCTCGGGTTCTGTTTCTGTGTGTACGGCAGGCGGACTGCAGCGGCGATCAGACGCGGGTGAAGGGGTTCCTCAGCGCAGCTGTGAGCGCCATTAAAACAGCCCTGAAGGTGAACGACTAACATTGCTCTTTTGTTGATTTTGATTGCTTCCATTGGCCTCATTCGGATCGAAGCGTCTGCTAAATGACTAAATGTAGATCTAAATTGATTCTCAAAAATGGTAATCACAGTAATAAAGTGGAAGTGTATGAAGCCAGTGTATAAAGGATTTAATCTAAAGGGTTCACCCAAAAAATATATAAATAAATGACTCACCCTCATGTTGTTCCAAACCCGTAAGACCTTTGTTCATCTTCAGAATACAAATTAAGATATTTCTGATGAAATCCAAGAGCTTTCTGACCCTTCACAGACAGTAATACAACTGCAATGTTCCCAGGTCCAGAAACGTAGTAAGGAACACAATGCCGGGTGCTCTGGGATTTCATCAAAATATCTTAATTTGTGTTCTGAAGATGAACAAAGGCTTTAGGGTTTTGGGACGACATGAGGGTGAGTAACTAATGACAGAACTTTCATTTTTGGGTGAACTATCCCTTTAAAAAAAGAAATATGAAGCTTAGAAATGAACACATTAATTTTCACAGTTACAATTTGTATTATTTCAGCTGTGTAGCTGATTTAATCATGTTTTTACAATGTATAATTAGTCACCTTATTGTTAATGAGTTACGTCATAGGTTAAGTTGTAAAATTCTGAAAGAAAGTTCAAAATTAAAGAGATAGTTCACCCAAAAATGAAAAATTAACCCATAATTTACTCAAGCCATCTTAAGTCTATATGACTTTCGTCTTTCAGACGAAACTAATCAGAGTTATATTAAAAAATGTCCTGGCTCTTCCAAGTTTTATAATGGCAGTGAACAGGGGTTGAGATTTTGAAGCCCAAGAAAATGCATACATCCATTATAAAAAGTGCTCTACATGAATCCAGGGGGTTAATAAAGGCCTTCTGAAGTAAAACGATGCATTTGTATACGAATTTTTTTTCTTTTTAAACTTTATAAACCGTTATCTCTAGCTTCCTAGAGATTACAGTTGATAAAGTATTAAACATTCATATTTTTCATTCACAAACTCATTACTTCACTTCAGAAGGCCTTTATTAACCCCTGGAACCGTATTGAGTATACTTTATGATGGATGGATGCACTTTTTTTGGACTTTAAAATCTCAACACCCATTCACCGCCATTATAAATCTTGAAAGAGCAGGACATTTGTAATATAACTCTGATTGTATTTATCTGAAAGAATGAAGTCATTAAGACCTAGGATAGCTTGAGGGTGAGTTAATCATGGGCTAATTTTAATTTTTGGGGTGAACTATCCCTTTAAGAATGCGTAAAGGCCAGAGCAAATTTTAATCTGCATCTGGGAAAGATGTTCGATGTGTATAGAGTAGATGTTAAGACATGATTGTTGTGTGATTCATGTTGTAGAAACACGGCAGTGATCTGGACGTGACGGCTGTGTGGCTGAAGAACGCTTACCTGCTCAAAGACCTGCTCCAGCAGCACTCACAGGTCACACATGTGAACGCCAGCTCTTACTTTATTTCGCACGCAGAAATAATGACTTCGGATTGAAATATGCCTCTTCTCCTGCAGGACGTGAGGGGCTCAGAGGAGCTGGTTCCTCTGGTGACGGACGTGCAGGACTCTGTCCGGGCGCTCAGTGATCTGTGTATTCAGGCCTATCAGCAGCTGCTGTCCATCTCCGAGAGTCGCCTGCAACCCATCATCGGTACAGTGATACTGACACTAAGACCTGGCAGTGTGTGTAAATATACATATATATATATTACATATATGCTTGTGTACCCTTCTCTTAACTATAGTCCCAGCGATGCTTGAAAGTGAGACCATCCCTGGTCTGGCTGGATCCTCAGTGAAGCTGAGTGGCGGTCGTAAGCGTGCGGGATCTGACCCCCGACCTCCAGGCAGTACGGAGGGAGCGACTATGTCAGCGGTCCTGAGGGAGCTGTCGGCGCTGCACACAGCCCTGTCCCGTCAGGATCTGCCCTCGGCCCTGCAGGAGCAGGCCTTCCATCAGCTCATGTACCTGCTGGCCGCCTCCACCCTCAACAGCCTGCTGCTGCGCAAGGACATGTGCTGCTGGAACCGCGGCCTGCAGATCCGGTCAGAACCGCTCTCGCTTCGGTTACTCACACAGCTGCTCCAGTGCCTTCAACTGAATAGTTATATCCGTGTATTTTAGGTATAATGTGAGTCTGCTGGAGGAGTGGCTGCGCAGTCGTTCGCTGCAGACAGGGGGCGCTGTGACCGCGCTGGAGCCGCTAATACAGGCAGCACAGCTCCTTCAGATGAGCAAGAAGACGGAAGCTGATGGACAAGCCATGGTCCAAGCCTGCAATGAACTGTCCAACCAGCAGGTGGCATACCTCTCATAACAGTTACATGTCAGGCAAAATCAAATCTTTTTAATTTTTTATTATTAGAAGCAAAATTCTTTTTTTATTATAAAAATGTTGTATATATTTTAATGTATGAATTAAATGATATTGAATATTATTATTATTATTTTTTGCCTCGGTAAACCTTAGTTTATAATACATATTATACCATTTATAACCGTTGTTATAATATATTTAAAGACATATATAAAATAATACAATATACACAGCTTGTAGAAAAATACAATTTACTTTATTTACAAGTAATTTATTTTAAATCTACATATTTATAAATGTACTTCCTGTAATCATCAAATTAAATATAATATAAATGAAATTAGATATAAATTGTGTATATATAAATTATTTTATAGGTAAATGTATTATTAACAAATTATATTAAATGTTTTTTATGTGTTTATGTGTACACTACACTACAATTATATATAACATTACATAAATTGTATATGTATATGTATGTATGTATATATATATATATATATATATATATATATATATATATATATATATATACACACACACATACATACATATATATATATTTTTATATTATATATATTTATATATATATATATATATATATATATATATTTAATGGATTGGATTCTAGAATTTTTTTTTTTTGATAAGCCTTAGTTTATAACATATATCATTTATAACTTTCATTATATGTGTACACATATATAATGTAATATACAATATACTTAACTTACATGAAATTACAATATACAAAAAATATAAAAAGATATTTACAAAGCATGATCCTTTATCCTAAATTAATTTACTTTAAATACACACATTTGTAACTTTATTTTCTATAACAAAATATAAATAACATAAATAGAATCAGAATTTGACTTTTATCCTAAATTAGTTTAAATATACACTTTGTAATTTTATTTTCTATTAACATTATTATAATTATATAATATAGATAGAATTATATATAATTTGTGTATATATAATTTATTATGTAAATATTTTATAGTTAAATTATTTTAAATGTTAAATCACACACACACACACACACACACACATATATATATATATATATATATATGTAGGAGTGTGTATGCGCATGTATATGTACAAAATTAAATTTTAGTTTTAATTTCAATACTTATATGCTAAATAATATATCCACACATATTTATGTTGGCATGCTAACTGTATTTGCATTTTAAACATGTTGCAGGTGGTGAAGATTTTAAGCCTCTATACACCTCAGAGTGACCTTGAGGAGCGAGTGACGCTCAATTTCATCCGGATCGTACAGGTAAGAGCAAAAGCATTCAATCCTAAAACAACATCACAGCAGTGTTTGGTCCAGCAGTGACAGTGGTTTCCCAGGGGCTGCTGAAGGGGCGTTCTGAGGGGCAACCTCCACAGCTCCTGATGGACGTCAGACGCGTGTTCCCCGTCACCTTCCCTTATCTGCCTCCACCGCCAGCCAGTGCCGCCCAGCTGGAGATCCCAGAGTCCCTCAAGATCTCCTTCCTGCGCAGAGTCTGAATGCGGCTGTTCCTTTGCCTCCTGAAATGCATTGCCTTTGTTCCCTTACAACATCACCTTAAAATGTTCTCTGGGCACTTTGTGTATGGCATGCTAATATTAGGCACATTTTAAAAGTAGAATCATGTTCCAAGAATTTCTCTCTCTTTCAAGAACACCCATTTGAAATGGAAAGATTTTTAACGTACATGTCAAGCTAAATAAAATACCATTCTGCCTTGATGAACCTTCAGTATATATATATATATATTTTTTAAACATAATTTGTCATTTAAAAAAAAAATATATCTATATATAAAATATAAACTGTATTTAACAAACAACAACAACAAAATCCATTACACGTTGCATTTTCTTTAACCATTTATTGGAAGTAGAAACAAACCAAGGCTGGCATCCGTTTTACCTCCATCCCCGATAAGAACGATCATATTTAGAAAAACGAAAATTAGAAACATCTTTGTATAAAAAAATCTCCCATGCTAATAATAACTCTGTACCACTACACATCAGTAATACATATTTATATATTCACAAGCCTTCCGAAAATAGAAAATAATACCCAAAATAAATGACAAATCAAGACAACAGTTGAATATCACATCAAAGATGCATGCTGGCACAAAGAAGAATCTTTCCCAACATGCACTGCTTCTTATTTACAGGCAAGGAGTCACTGTTTGGGTGCATGTCCAGTTACTGGGATCCGTGTGCACTTGTGTCTGCATGTGCTTCGTCTTGTTTTACATGCTCGCGACTGTATCCTGTAATATTATTATTCACAGACAGCAACACACGGCTTTAATATCTGAAATCCTACCGTCCAAATTAAAGCAGATTCTATTTTCCACTCTGCAGTCAATTCAACATTCATTAACGCCATTTCCTGCGGCAGAACCCTAGTGTTCAATATCACAACACTCACCATGAAAGGATTCAGGCTGAAAAACAAAACGACAGGGAAGTTTGCAGCTGCGGTTCGCGCAGAGCGTTCACGACGTAAACAATCCAAGGCTGTTGATCACTTATAACTCCTAGAACAGATGCATAGACTATTTTCAGAGACATAATAGAGTGAAATGGCTGTAGCGCAAGGTGCTTCATTGCTAACTTTTTAACAAGCGACTCTATCTAGATAACTTCACCTCTGATTTTTGCAAGTAGATCCATTGCACGGTTTAGCGTAGGGAATGAATGGATATATAGTGTTTAACCCACATTATAACGCATATCTCTTGTGCTTTTCTGATATGATGGATGGTTTGGCAGTAAAATGGCAGGATTCATCAGCGCTTACTATGAAACTCTATAGGAGCGATTCTCGACGTCTGTGATTCTTTTAAAGTGAGAATCTAGTGAGTGGGGAAAAAGAGGCCCATTTTGCGTGGAATGGTCTGAAGCGGTATGACATATAAACGTGAGGTTATAAAGTGAAATTTCACTGAAACAGGCAGCTCTGGTGTCTCTAACACAAGCAGTGTTTGTCAATCTATACATCGTGGTTTATAAACCGTAGTGCCTACTCATGCCACTGACAAACACTGGGTGAACCGCACAGGCACTCGTACTCGGATCGCAAAACACACAAAAGACAGGACAGAGGTGGCCCTGCGATTGAATCTAGATGTGCGACGCATCGAAGTATCTTGTATTTGTACAGTAAGTAGAATTCGTTGGATTTCCTGCGAGTGGCGCCCCCTTAAAAATAATGTCACACATTTTCTTACTGCATGAAAAAGCAACCACTCTGCTTTCAGAGGTGTGTTTGGTTGTAGGTCTGTTTTTTTTCGTCGTTTACTTGTGCTTCTAAACGATTGCATAACATTAAAGTCTGACCCATAAGGGGGTTTGGTCCCTATTAAGGGCTGAACTGGACAAAGTGGACAAACGGGACCCTGACATTAAGACACCCTTCGAAGGGTGCAGGAATGATTGACAAAATATTATATATATATATATATATATATATATATATATTAATGTTTTTCGGAATAAATCGATAAATATGTGTTGTACCTACTGGCAAGCTTTTGTCTTCAAATATGAAAAATCAAAGACATCACAAATATCAAGTATTTAAGAGATACAATATCCTGTGCTTGTTAAACAAGCCCTTCCTGGCAATTCTAATGGCAGTGCACTGAATACAAATATATAACTGCTTTGTCGTGTAAACGGTTGGTCATTAAAGTGAAGAACCAAGATAAATACGTCTTGTGTATTTTTTTCTATGTGCTAGTGCAACATCTGAACATCAGGGGGCAGTGTTTACATCAAAGTTACCACGCCTCACTAGCGTCATCCTGGTCTTAGCTCCGCCCCTCCTCAGCAGAGCGCTGGTCGGATTTAAGCTTGACGAATTCTTTCGCGACGTCGTCGTTGTTGCGCTGGGACAGGATTCGTAGTACGGTCAGGCCGGTTTCGTCCATGTGAATGCGTTTACCTAGCGGTAGCCAGCATGCTACGCTACCCCGTGGTGCTACGTCCTTCAGCTGCAGTACTGCCATGCCAACAGTGCGGTCCTCTCGTGCAAAGCAGTAGTCTTTCACGCACACCTGCAGCTCATAGCACTCCGGACCCACTTCGTTACTCAGTGTGCTTTGAAAAAGAAGCAGGATTGTGTTTTAAACAGGAAATGTTGCGTAAAATGTGGTATGCAGAAACTAAAATGCAAGTGCATGTCACTCACAATGTAAAGGTCTCATTGTATTTGGGAGCCCAGCTGTTGTTCTTGGACTTGGTGGCATACTTTCTTTTCTTATCACTGAGATGGGGGCCAATGATGTAGACCTCTACGAAGGGCCGGAAAATCCCAGAAGTCTGCCACCGCAGGTCATTCGCAGCCACCACTAAGAGAAAATTACATTGAGCTGTTCAACTTCCCTTCACTTGCATCCTATTACGCTGCAGAAATGAAGCTACCTGAGAGACCATTTGGGGTTCCTTAGACCACCATTCTATAAAAACCCTCCATTCTCAGAAGAAAATGCAAAAACACGTTTTATATATATATAAGAATTAATTATAATAAATGTACATTGTCTATATCCCTACATCGGCCCGGATGAATGGACCTTGTGGCGTGGCCCACTTGAGTCAAACATTCAAATTAATTTAGCACGCTCTGGCTCACTGCAGCAGTTCAAAAGTGTTTGTCAATATCAAAATGTTTGAAACGTTTGAAGGCGGGATTTAATGGTCATGGAGCTGAGCTGTGCGCCACTTGAAAGCGAGCTGACGAGGTAAGATGTAAGTAGCTAAACACGATGATACAATTCAGCAATATTTGTCAACTGTTTACAATAATAAAAAAAATTATAAACGATAATTTTTTTAGGGATGCAAACTATTGGCCTTTTCAAATTTCTTAATCTAATTTACATTATTTCTCACAATATAAGATAACAGTGACTGTTTGTAAACGTCTATCCAGACTTTCTTCTGTAATTTCACGTGTCTGAGAAAATGTGTACAAAAAAAAATTATAATTCAAAAAAGTAAAATACGATTAGACTTTCGCTTTCAAGTGCCATGATTAGGAAAGTGATATGTAGGCCTGATAACCTAATAAAAACTTAATTTGCTATTTAGATCACATGCGTTATTTTATATACACCCTGACAATCAAATGTTTGAAATAAGAATTTTTATTTATTTATTCATTTATTTATTTAAAGAAGGCTGAATTTATTTGTTAAAAATTATTTGTGATCAGTTATTACTATTAGTTCTTGTTATTATCAATACTGAAAACTGTTTTTGGTAAAACAGCACAGCTGCTTTTAATTATCATTGATAATTATCAGAAATGTTTCTCAAGCAGCGAATTAGTATATTCAAACGATTTCTTAAGGACCAATAGAAAGTCACCATAATAACAGCCCACATTCTGCACTACATCCCAAAACTTCTAGAGCAGAGCATTGGTGTCATGTGGACTTATGTTATGGGAGGCATTTACCTTTAGTGATATGAAATTGTCCCTGAGATGTGTAAAAAATTATTTACAATTATTTACTATTTGTCATATGCACTAGGAAATACCAATTATAATGTAAGAAGTATGCCAGTTATTCAAGAATTTCAATTCACCCTTTGAGAAAGCCAAGTTCTGCAACGAACTTATAAAATGGAAACCTTAAGTATATGCAAGAACTCTACAGAATGTCAATGAGTCGTCCCATGTTGGAAATGTTTTGAGGCACTTAACAATGCCTCCTAGAGGTTTTCCAGAAGTGTCTCCAGTGTGGTGATCTAAGGAACCAAAGTAGAGCCTTGCATACATTTTCTTTTTAACAGTGTAACATTTTTCCCATTACACTGCAAACCATTTGTGGTTGTTAAGATCAGCAAACTTGAAGAATCATTGGGGAACCTCTAGGAGGACCACCCTTTAAATTCTCGAAAGAACTTAGAAAATGGAACCCATAAGAACATCACTGTCCAATTGCCATTGGTTTTCTAGAGGGTTCGGCCAGTGTTCCATTCTGAGGAACCCTCATGTACCCTCATCATTTTTACATTCCCCCTGCAAAAATTGAGCTACCAAGATTGGCACACAAGGAGAACCTCGAGAAACCCAGGGTTTCTCAACTATGGCCCTTCAGGTCCACTTTCTTGCAGAGTTTAGGTCCAATCATAATCAAACACACCTGAACAAATTAGGTCTTCAGGACCGCTAGAATGTTTCAGGAAGCTGAGTCTCAGGATAGGTTAGAATTAATCTCTGCAGCAAAGAGTTGAGACATTTTTGAAAAAGGTTCTCAAAAGAACTTACAAGATGCAACCTGGAGATTCTTGGAAGAACCTTAAAGACACCAGGGTTTTAAAGTCATTGAGGCTTCTTCAAAATAACTTTTGTACCCAACCTGATGCAATTACTTTGTTCAAAATTTACGCTCAAGGAGGAATGCAAACAACAGGCTTCAGTTGCACATCAAGAAACAATACGTACCCTTCACTGTGACTTTGTGCTCTCCAGTATTTGGATGAGTGAAGATCTCCACATGGATAGACACCTCTCCAACTGCATCATCAACACCAGTACCTGCAGACAAGACGAGACAAGTCAAGACTCCATAGCTGTCTTTGCATCGGTATGGCTCAAAGGAACTTCTAATAACTTCCTCTATGAATTCAGTTACCGCAGAGTCATACAGAGGCAATGCATGCTTTAAACTGATTGGATGACAAAAACGTTTAAACAGTAATGGCGTTGAACCTGGCTTGAGAGATCATTAATAATACGAAGAGATTTTCAAGCTGGTCTTCTATGTTGGAACACTTCTTAAATACAAATTCAGAGCATATTATTGTATCGATCGAGTTCAAATGTGAATTTCATTCTGCACAGAATTTTGACAGCCGCTAATTTCCATTTCAAAAATTCAAAAAGCAGTGAGATTAACAAATTGACTTCACTTATTTGGGGTGATACATTAACGAACTTAAAAAGAAAATCGTATAGCACTGCGCAGGATCCAAATAAGCTCTGAAAATGACTGAACAAGTGATCCTTGCAACACATCTCTGATCTGAATTTGTGAGGCTTGTTCAGGCACAAAATTGGGAACACTTTATTCCGCTGTCCGTGTACATCGCTAACAACTTTTTACAGCTAACAAAAAATAGCAAGTTAGCAAACTCATGTCTACATGAACTGTTAACAATCTGCCATGACCTGAAATAATCAATGAAATCAGCTCACAATACACAGACAACCGAAATAAAGTAATGCCTCACAGGATTCTTCTGCAACAAACTGTTTACGATACAGAGAGAAGTGTGTTTCCTCAGATTAGCATGAGTGTACCATCTGTGCTCACACTTCATTTCTGGTGTCTCATGAAGGGTTTATAACCATGATGGGGAAGGGGGAGTGCAGTCCGTTGGTCCAGTCATTCATAGGAAGGAGAAGACAAGGAGAACATCTGTCTTTCACTTGGTTTTAAATGCAAGCAGGTACATGCGGAAAACCACATCCATTCCCACACATCTCCATTCATTCACACTCATGGAAAGTGCTGAGTCCTTTGTCCTAAAGTATGGATGATATTTACAAACAAATCTTATGCATTTATGATTGTAAGTTATTTGCTTTCTTTTTTATAAACACCTTTGATTAATGATGCCTCTGATGAAGTCACTTAGCTGAAAGCGAATTAAATGGCTAGATCTTTCCACAGAATCTAGGTGAGCTGCAATCAAATAGTAATAATAAAAAAAATAGATGCTTTTCTTTCGGCATCTGTTATATGTGTGCGCTTGTCAGAGAAACAGGCTGATAATGCAGTTTCCTCAGAGCAGAACCGTCTGAGCAAGCAGGGATCTGAAAAAGCTTGAACTAATGGTAATGCTGACGCTGTCGACGTAGCATTTTATGATTACTTCCAACCAAAGAGCAACTGGGTAAATGTCACGAAACCCGTCAAGAAATGTCCAGGTCGTATTTCACCACGAAAGTCAACAAAACAAAAATAAAGTGAGTAAAATAATATATATTTGTGACTCTGGACCTTAAGTAGCTGGGGTGTATTTGTAGCAATAGCCAAAAATGTATCATATGGGTGAAAATGATCGATTTTTTCTTTAATGCCAATAATCATTAGGACATTACTGAAAGATCATGTTTCATGAAGACATTTAGTAAATTTCCTACTGTAAATATATCAAAACTAAATGTTTGATTAGTAATATGCATTGCTAAGAACGTCTTTTGGACAACTTTAAAGGTGATTTTGTCATTTTTTTGATTTGTTGCACCCTCATATTTCAGATTTTCAAATGTTGTATTGTAATATTAATCAAATGTATTGTAATCAAAAAACAAAATGTCCTTTTGTGTCTTATGTCTTTGAAAATAATACATCTTTAACCTAATAATCAAATCAAGTAAAATAGACTCGGGCATCTCAAACCTCACTGACCTCCACTGACAGAAAGCTCATCACCTGACCTCAGGAACAAACTCTGATTGGCTGAGGGAGGGTTGTCTTGTTAGACTGAGCCTAAGGGAGGGAAACCACGTTGCGTGGTCGAGAGGGAAGATCGCGCTGAGCAGCAGAACAGACCCTGCATGCGGGCAAGCCGAGTCAGTCGAAATGAATGTCACATCTACATTAGACAATGTGGTTCAGTGCTCGGAAAGTCACGTTTCGTCACGGTCTCTCACTCGTGGCTCGTCATCCGCAGTGCACACATGCGCCTCTCACACTGCAGAAGTGTGTGCATTCCTCATTCACTGCCATTCAAAACACACTTCATCCTGGGCTTTCTTGCTGCTGTAGCGTCAAGATACATTTCAGACCAATGTATGTGAACATACAGCATGTTCTTCCCAGGTACTCATACATGCAAGGCCCTTTCTGGGGAAACATTTGGGTGGTTGTGGGGCATGCGATTGGCCCGTTGGAATGGGAGGTGCATGATCTGATTTGGGTGGATCACTGATTGGTTGTTGGTCGTCAGGAGCACCGGGCCCCACATGAACGTACCCTTCTCTGGGTACACGTCTTCACTATGGGTGAACCTTACCCCCTTCCCTCCATGAACTGGTGAAAGAGAAGGAGAGGACGCAGAAAAATACAGAGAGAGATTGAGAGCACATAGTGAAGAGGATTTGAGAGATGGAAAGAAAGACAGACAAAAAAGAAAGAAAGAACACACGAACTTGCTTTCATATGTGTTTAAATACTTAAATGAAGCAGTGACGTTTACCCTAATTACATTTTAAAGGATTATCTATTAAAATGACTCTGCCAGGGGCATCTCCATCTAAAGTGTGTCAGGATTTCCAAAGTGTGTGAAGGAGAGAAGGAAAGATGGAGACCAGATTAAGCTAAATAAATAAACAAATATGGAAAAGCTGTTTATTTTTAAAGTAAAGAAAACTATATTTTTAAATAATAATAATTGACATGTTACATATTTAATTCTATATAGTCTTATACTGATAATAGAACCTTCAATGAAAAACACATCTATTCAAATAGAAAAATGCAAACAACAACAACAACAACAAAAAAAGTAATTATTTTTGTTTTCTTTGCACACAAAATGTATTCTCATAGCTTCATAAAATTACGGTTATACCACTGTTGTCACATGAACTATTTTAACAGTGTTCTTACTATTTTTCTTGGCCTCGAACGTTGTAGCTGCGTTGCTCTCTAAGCAGGGTCAGAGAGCTCTCGGATTTCATCAAAAATATTGAATTTTGTGTTACGGAGACGAACAAAAGTCTCACAGGTTTGAAACGACATGGGGGTGAGTAATTAATGACAGAATTTAAATGTTTGGGTGGACTATCCCTTTAACTGCAAACAATACATTTGGCCTGATGTTCTGCCAAGGTTGAGAAGAGGTGTTTGGAACAAGTAATTGATATTTATAGACAGCGAGATGTCTGGAAGAGCCTTGCCTTGTGTATTCTGGGACTGAACAAAGGTCTTGATGAGTTTGTCAGTGGCCTGAGTGTAGAGGGACAGGGCGTAGTGCAGGGACAGCAGATCTGGACTCTTCTCCAGGAACGTCTTCTTCAGCCCCACACCTCCAGCATGGAAGTATTGCTAGAAAACCACAAAACAGGAGAAATAGCTTGAGACAATGTTGCTGTGTCTGGCTGGTCAGGATGCTCAAACAAACAAGAGCGATGCTGTGATAGCACTAGAAAAGCTACGGTTGATTAATTTCATGCTTAATCGCTGGAAACAACCTACGAATGGCTATTTATAGTTGTCTCTACTTATTAAACTGGGATAGAAGGACATTTTTTACATAAAACAAAAAATCTAGAATATATTCTCCTCTACATCTCAAGGTACAAAGACAATCCACTGAATGTGGTAAAGGGCAAAAGATTGACTGGAGTGTAAATTGAATATTACGAGGAAGGATAGTGCTATACGTACGTAGTGCAAATTAAACACATATTTATGTAACAGAATGAAAAAAATTTAAACAGAAAGATATTCATATTCTAGTGTAGAAGAAGAAAACTATTAGAAAAAAAGCCACATTTACACTATATTTAAAAACCCACTATTGTTGTCACAAATCAGTAGACACAGTCTTTACACTGACATTCAGCTCTTTACCCACCTTTATAGTATCCAGTGCTAACTCAATCACTGCACACTGTTTAGGGGACAGTGCCTTGGCCTCTTCACGAACCATGTGCTCCTACAAAAAGGACAACATTTTATTAGAACAAAATACAACAATGATCTTTTTACAATTCAAATTGTTAAGTCAGGTTCATTTAACCCTGAGTTAAAGCAATCCTGGCTTATCTTATGCCACACTCACTTTAAAAGTGAAGAGAAATGTAAAAACCTTCATACCTTCAACTTGGAGAGCTGACCGAGTTCCTTAGCTGCATTGAATATAAGTTGAGTGCCCTGGAGGAAGAAGAAGAAGAAAAAGAAAAGAAAAAAAAATGGAGGAAGTGAGAAAAACAGAAAGACAATTAGTCAGGTCACCGAGTTCAGCAAGGTTGTAGACAGAAATGGCACGTCACAGAGGTCAGAAACAGACGGTTTTAAACGTCAGACACAGGCACTCGCACAATCCCAGCGTGCCCCGCCACCCCCAAACACGCTTGCACACAGCCACGCATCGACACTTTACTGTTTGTGCAACATGAGACGGGAAACTAGCTACATACAGAAGACAGAGACAAGAGTTGAAAGGTTTAGGTAGGTCCACAGCCCGAACAACACCACTCTGGTGATATATCTAGTATCTACGATTGGCCGATACTCTAATCTTTGGATATATCACTAAGTGAATGAGGCTTGTGCACCTTATTATGCCGTTATAACATTATACAAATGTATACAATGCAGTCCTTCTTGGAAAATTAAACCGTTAGTGTACAGAAATAGTACTGTATTTCTGACATCGCAAAAAGAAACAGTCGTTTAGACCATCATGGACATCGAAGTCTAAAGCGACTGTCATGCATGCATTATTTAACCTGGGATGTCCGAGCACCTGGAATAAACTATGTGAGGATTTGCACATAGGTGTGAGTCTATAGGGAAACCCACAACTGCATTGAAAACAAGGGGTAAAACAAAAAAACACTGCTTCCACCGGTTTGTTTCAACAGAGGGACCCAAGTCACACAAAGAAGACATGAAAGAGAGAGAGAAAGAGAGAGAGAGAGAGAGAGAGAGAGACAGGACACATTGAGCTAAATGGGGATTCAGTCCTTACATCACTGTGACAAGCAAGCTTCACCCTGCCCTGTGAAGAAAGGGAAGGTGTGATTAATTGGAGAATTGGACTTGGCACTCTTTAATAGGCTGCCCATTATTGATTAACCATCAGACTAAAAGGCCAATCGCATCATTTCAGTTAGAGGCAAATTATGAAAAAAAATATTATTAAAAAAAACATGTTTTCAGTTTGTTGTTAAATGGACAGCTCATCCAAAAAAAAAAAAAAAAAAAAAAAAATATATATATATATATATATATATATATATATATATTCTCTTGTGAAAGGATGGTAATATTTTGGTCCGTGATAAAAAAAAAAGATTGAAATCCCATCACTTAATTGATGTTAAAACCGCTGCAGGGCAGTTTTGGTGAGCCATATTTGAATATACGTTAATGATATTTTAAAGCTACGGCAGATGAAAAGAATTTCTATTTGGATATGACGACAGACTTTTGATTTTTTGGATGAACTATCTCTTTAAAGTGGTTTAAATCCATTCTCCTAATTAATATTTAATTCAGATTTTTGTGTTCTGTGTAATCTAATGCACTAACTAAACTAGTCAAATATGAAAACTATGAAATCTTTCAAGGCAATTCTAGAAACAAAAGAGATGAAAACATCTTCAATTGAAAGCTAATGGATTGTAACATCACATAAAAAGGCAGAGCAAAAAAAAAACAATATTTCCGCCGTAAAATGGCGACACAGTTTTTAACAAACAACAAATTAATAGACTACATTGTTAAAAGATTTTTAAAAGAACATTTCTCGAGCCTGAGAATAAGGGAGAAAAGTAAAAATAATATCCCAGAAAACACATCAGTCTGAGACCTCGGGGTTCCAAAAGGCCTATTTTGGTACAACAACACGCAAAAACCAAACAGATTGACAGAATAATGTCTGCAGAGACTAAAAAAATAGAGGCTCGGGAGTTGAGGTGAAGATCAGACGCAAGCAACGACCCACAGAGGAGAGGTTTCAAACAGAGAAGGGGAGGGTGGACCACCTGAAACCAGTTAACATCACCCAGATATTAGACCAACGACGGCCACTAGACTGGTAGCGAAAGAGCCTCATTTCCAGGAGAATGAGTAGAGGAAGGGGTTGGCAGTCAGACGTGGGGCAGACATCAGATTGGAAGTTTTGCTGGGGCGGAAAAGGGCCTTGTCCAAGTCAATTAGGAAATGCACCATGCTACAGCCACCTCAGGTATACAGACCACTGAGGTGACCAGGGAAAGGAGAGGAAATGGATGAAGAAGAGAAGAAAGAGACAGCGGGAGAAGGAGAGAAAGACGTGACAGACGAATGAGGATGCATTGGACAAGAGGAAGGGACTTGGCAGCCACACAGAGCAGAAGGAGGTGGTGGAAAGGGGGTCACCCGGCATGGACGGACTGCAGGACACATAGACGCACAGACAAAAGTGCTCTGGTACTTACTATCATCTGTGGAGGTGGAGCGGGGGGAGAGCGAAAATGTAATAACCAGAGAGAAGGGTCAGTGAAGCTACAAAGAGCCCCACATCAAATCAAAAGAAGCATTAACATTCATTTTACAGGACTGGCTTCAGGCCTGATACGATATTACAAGGTCCCAAGGTCTGTGCTTGGCTGAGGGACTAAAACAGGCCCATTGTGGATGAATAATTCAGCCAAAAATGAAAAATCTCTACCTCGTTGCGTTCCAAACCTGTGTGATGTTCTTTCATCCGTAAAACAAAAAAGGGAAATTTTGTTGAATGTTCAAGCTGCTCTTTTCCACACAGTGAAAGTGGGTATGGACCAGGGGATGTCAAAATGGACATAAACAAAGTAACATGCAAAATTATTATAGTTTTGCTTTTTTAAATTAGTTTTTATTTTAATACAGTTTTACATTTTTCTTTAAATTGAAGTTGAGTTTTAGTTCGTTTCATGAATGGTTTTGTTAGTTTTAGTTTAGTTTTTATTTTGCAAACACATTTCTATTTAGTTTTTATTTTATTTAGTTTCAGTTATAGTTCTAGTAATTGTAGTTTAGCAGCTAACAGAACACTTCCAGTGTACCAAAGAAAGCAAAGCAAGACATTTAATTTCAGCAAAATGTAATGTTTGCACAGTTTACAGTTAACTCTTGATAGAAATACCACAAAGTGTTTTAATCAGCGTGACAATGCATTTGCTTTTTCCTGTTTCGGAATCAAATTCGAAATAGTCCCAAACATTGCTCTGTCGTTTCCTACCCCCTGCCATAATTCATTTCTGTCGTACAGCTAACCTCACATGCATAAAGCGCCATCTACAGGTAAATTAATTATACAGCCTATTTGGTTTTAAACTAAACCATGTCAGATTTTACGATACGGGATGAGAGATTATTAATTACGAAAACTAATACTTATTTTTAATAATTATTATTTTATTTCAGTTAGTTTTTCAATAACTGTTGCAAGTTTCGTTTAGTTTTAGTTTTTAGTAAATTTTACATTTTATTTCAGTTAATGAAAATGTTTTTTAACTGATAGTTTTAGTCTTCATTTCAGTTTTCGTTTACGAAAATAACCTTGGTAACATGAATGTATTCCATACGACTTATGCACTATAATTAAACTTCTGAAGCAAATTGAGGAACAGTCGAGAATTAAAATTTGCAGTAGCTGCATATTCAAAGTCGGTGTTTCCAATGAATAACGACTTTGTTTAATTCCTTTCACAAAGGCACTGTAGGCTTCAAAACTTCAGAATACCTAGAATAAAGTACATAGGTCATATAGGCCACTTTTATAATATTCTTTTGGAGTATGAAAGCACCTTCATTGTAAGAAAAAGAGCAGCATGAACATGAACTTCCATAGACGGGGCTGCTCCTGGAAGGCCACTGTCCTGTAGAGTTTAGCGCCAAACCTCACACCTGAACCAGCTAATCGAGGTTTTCATGATTTGCAGATATGGATTTTCTGGGACAAATGGCGCTTAACTCTGCAGGACGTTGACCCAACAGGACAAAGACTGGACAAAAGTGAATTCATAGATGCAAGAAAGTCATACTGGTTTGGAACGATTTACATGAGAGGATTTACATTTTGAGTGAATTACGACTTAAATTTTTGGCCTTTAGCATAACATTGTTTGGCAAATGGTTAACTAGGCCAATAGGGAGATGTCTCCCGTTCAAATGTACAGTCATTGAAAGAACTGATGTGGGTCTCTTTTGTCAAAATAAACAAATACAAACAAAAATACACAGTTATATCAAGACAAATTAAAAGCAGTAAGTTGTCTCTGTTCCTGTAGAAATGCTCTCAAAAATTAACTAGCATTCAAATATATAAAAATATGCTTGAATAAACTTTTTAGTCAAGATTACAGTACATGAAATGTGCAACTGTGTGACTACAGGACCAGAGAGCAGTCTCGAGAGGTGCTTGAATGATATGGTGCACTCCCAAAGTTTTTAGAGAGGAAAGATGATGTCTTTTGTGGTGATTTGATTTTTGGAAAGGGACATGTTTTGTTTGGCCATGAGGAGATACATTTCCAGTTGTTCAGAGAGTTCATGATCCATAGCAGAAAACACAACGCTTTTGGCATTTATATAAAATGATTTCTACGCGAGGTGCGTCTCAAAAGTCTGTTCTTAATTCAATTCTAAACCGTTCATTACCGTTTGGTCAGTCAAAGGTGGCAGAACAATCGTCTTCTCCATTGTGTTCATCACCAGCTTCCAAAGCTCCTTCAGCACTCGCTTCAACACTGTCTTCTCACAGATCTTGGCAAACAGCGTGAGGCTGACGAGGAAAAAGGTTAAGAGTGAAAAAGAGGTGTGAAATGTCCAAGAAAGTGTCTAAATCTAGTGATTAGCATCTTACTTGCTGTCAAGGAAGTCCATGATGGGCTGGAGGACGTTGTCGGCATCCTGTGCCACGCTGCTGCAAGCACTTGCTGGCACGTTTCCTGTCCCCTTCACCTGGCTAAGTATGTCACCCATCTGCTTGACATTTTCTTCAATGTTTGGTTGGAAACTAGTGGGTGGAGAACAGATGTTACTCCAAGAATAGAACAAAAAATCTACTTCTTCCTGATCCCTTGGTGCCTCACCTTGTGGCAAAGATCCTTGCAAGGTCATCCAAAACATTGTTGAGCTTCACCTGGAGTTCTTTCAAGATGTCGCTAGCTTCAACGTTCAACTGAAAGGAGCAAAAATCAAAGGTCAAGATCGGCAGAACTTGACCAGGTTCTCAGAAGGTTGTAGGTCTTTGCTCAAGAAGCAAACCATAATATTGGGATATTTGTGGTTCACTTACATCTTTGCCACCCATGGCCTCAAACATCTTCTCAAGCTGTACCCTTAGCTGCTGGATATTATTGATGAGGATGCATGGCTGTGGGAAGCAAAAACACTTTGTTAAAATGCATGAAATTCAACACAAGACTAACTCAACCCACCAAAAAGCTGCAGGGCATTTTCTACCCATTTCAGATCAATATACCTTGACAGCGCCATCCTTTGCATTCTAAAATCAATGGAAAACAGAAACAAAACAAATGAGATAGATTCAGGATATAAGCAACTATTTCAAAAATATAAACCTGATTCCAAAGGGATTTTTAGACTATTACCACTTTCTCCTTGGTGCAGTGGTTGGGGAAGTCTCTTGAGATAATATCCGCATAGGACAGCAGAACATTGCTAATGGTCTGTGGGGTAAGGAGAGCATGTTAAAACAAGTCTAATGAAAATGCTAACTATTTCACAGATTGACCATGAAGGTCAATATTAATTTTGCTAAGCTAACATTTCTTCACATGATCCATACTGATCATGCTTACAGAAATCTGCAACCAAAGCTCACGACCAAAATCTAAGCTAAGCACATGACATTTACTCACCGATGAAATGTTTTAGTAACTGACAAGCGATATTCTTAAAAGACATACATAAACTCTCACATTGTGCACTTGGCTAAAACGAACAGATTTACAAAATATGTTAATGGAATGATCACGTGGAACCTTGGCAAATCTCTTCATGTAGTGTCCCACGATCTGTGGGTCTGGACACTCCAGCTTCTTAATGATCTCGAAGCTCTGATTAAGCTGCGAGAAGACGTCCACTACCGAACAGGAGAAGAGAGCGTGCTCTGAAGTTTGCTGATACTGGAGGAAAGAAAGAGTTGGATGTGCAAGTCAGAAAAAGTTTTAGAACAGAAGGCACGAGAGACCGCGCAAGCAATTTGCGGCCAGACGTCAGGCGTGAGCTCTTTCGTCTGGAAATAATTGGGTCGAGGTGAGACTGTGGCAGGTTCCCAAAGAGGGCTCAGTGAAAGTAATGAACTAAAGAGTGTTCTTATTGGCTCAGGAACATGCTGAAGTGCTCCAGAGGGCACCCATTCATCAAATTTTGACATGTCTGGCTGGGGGCATGAGGTCTGTAACTGTAACTTATTACAGCTGCTTTACAGTAAATTTACAGTTTTGCTTTGAAATTTTCTTAGAGATTCTAGGAATTACTTTTACTAGTATTAAAGCAATAGTCAAACTATATGTAAAAATGAAGTGTTACCAATAAACTAAAGTGTTAGCAGTTTCAATAAGACATGCAAAGATATGTTTTTAACTTACTCAATGGTCTTATATATATTTTAATATAATAATAATAACTAGATAGTGCTGTCAAACGATTAATTGCGATTAATCACCAATAATCATCAATAAAAAGTTTTTATTTATGTAATATATGTACGTGTGCTGTATATATATATGTCGATATACAGGTCTTGCAAAATGGATGCTAAGGTACTCTGTTTGGTTGTTAAGGAGTGGCTTGGCAGTTGCAAATGGTGATACTTCAAAGGCTGATAAGGAACCAAAAGGCAAGAGATATAAATCTCACCCCATCTTTCTTGTCACGCTCCAGGGCTCCATGCAAAAAGTCTCGAGACACCTCCTCATTCTCGTCCAACCACTGGATGACAAATGGCTCAAACCACCTGCAGAGTAACATCATCTCTAAAGGTCTATTACCCATCATACCACAGTCACAGTGTCATTTTGAGTGTACATGACTCGGATAATACGCATGCGAGATGGGAGACGTTTGGAGTCACTCACGTGGGATATTCAGGCACTCGGCTCTTGAAGAAAGGCAGGTCTTTGCAGTATTCATTGTAAAGCCACTTTACTTTGAAGTGCAGGTTCATGTAATCGGCACTCTTGCACAAGCGGTTCTTTTCGTGCTCTGAAAGCCACGAGGTGAAGACAAAAGCCCTTCATGAAACAGTTCTAGATATAACAGCACATAATACATCTATGCAGAGCGGAGAACCCCTACTGAATCAGCAGATGAGAAGAACTCCACCACATGTCGACTTTTCACCAAGTGTGAAATTTAAGTGGCTATAAGTGAGAAATCCTGCCACGCTCGTGTTCCTAACTAAAAATCTAACTAAGAAGCAAACTTTTTTTTATTGCATCTCATCAGTCAGTCAAGTTATGAGCATTACAGACCTACAGCTGAAACTTTTTAATGAGGATCTAGTCTACGAAACCAAGAATCAATTGATACAAAGGCTAGATAGATCAAGAAAAGCTTCTTAGCTTCGACTCACCTTCCATTGCATATTTCATATCTTGGGCAAACAGGTTCCACATAACCTCTGCGCTGATCTTTCCAACATTGAGCTCCTGCGGAAACCTGTGTGGACCAAAATACATAATATTAAGACCCTCAAAAGGTTTATGAATGTACATTTTGTGCAATAAAATGGTGCCGGACTCACTGGTTAAGACAGGGGGTGTAGGAGTTCTTGTCCTCTTCAATAATTGAAACAATGAGGGTGATTAGCTTAGACCAGAAGTCTAGATTCTTGATACTTGGACCTTGTTCCTCTGGAGGAACCTCGCCTTTTTTGTTCTGCACAAAAGGAATTCATTTTGAAATGGTAGCTTGAAGCATGTTATGGCTTTTCATAATCTGCCAACCTCTGGAAGAAATTACCCCACTAAGGCGAACAGCAGGAATGGCAGCAAACAAACAAACAAAAATATGCCAACCACTCCAGGGGAACACGATATATAACAAACCTGCAAAGCTCTGCAGCAAAATATAGTAAGTAGCCCAGGGTTAGATGTTTAATTCAACAGGAAGCATGTTTAATATTTATGAGGGAAGCCTGTAACATCTTCAAAGCCGCATAAACAAAAGCAGCAGGATGAACTGCTCTGATAAAATGACTTGGATGCTCCCGTAGCAAAGAGCTCTGGGGCTGAACAGGGTCTCTGGTCCAGGAAGTGTCGACTTACCGGGTCTGTTTGGTATTCTCGACTATACAGCTCGTGGCAGTTGTTGAAAATGTATTCGTAGGTAGAGTTGAGGCAAGCCTTCACACAGTCCTTCACTACCTGGCTGGCACGAGGAGGACTTTGGAGCTCTTGGACCTGGAGAAAAAAGTCAATGGTTCATTCAGATGGATAAATTGATTGATATGAACGATTGCATAGAAAACTGTATGCAAAATGAGGTGGTCTAAAAAAAGAAAGAATCATTCAGAAATTATAGAAAAAACTAAAACTGTAGCACAACACCATGTGGAAAATAAAACTGCAAAAGAATTATATGAAAAAAAAGAACAAAAAAAAGAATTGCACAAAAAAAGAAAATTGTATTAAAATGACAACTGTAGAAAAATAATAAAACGAAAACCGCAAAGCAAAGAAAACTGTAGGAAAATGGTAAGAAACAAGAAAATATTCCAAAAAAAGAAAAAAGAAAATTGCACAGAAAGGAAACTAATAAAACTATATAAAAAAAACACAAAACTGAAAAAATTGGGATTTTTTTTTTTTTATAAAATCGAAAAAAGGAAAATCATACAAAACATCACAAACAACAAAAACTTTTTTTTTTTTAATTATCACTGAACATTATATTGAAAACAAAATCACATGAAAATTACACAAAAAATACCCCCCCACCCGACCAATCTAAGCATCAGGGATTTCAACTAACCTTCATCCTGAAGAATGTGATACTGGTTAGTAGGTCCACAGTAGATTTGAGGTCCTGCAGTCTCTCTGGACTGCTAGCTGGGAAATTATTCTAAACACACACAAGAATGGGTCTCTTTGTCATCAATACTCATTTCTTCCCCAGATATTTCAGACATTTCAATAAAACTTAAAGGTACAGGTTGTAGGACCTGCCACGAGAGGGCGCATTACCAAAACAATAACAATCGCGTGTTTTGATGACTCTAAGAGGAAGCGTGGAATGATTTGTTGTCTTCTACCCAACCGCTGACGGCCATCAATCAGACGGAAAGATATATCATGGATTTAACGCGAGTTCAACGATTTGCGCGAGTAGTTTACATGCAAAGTCAATGAAAAGATGCAATCAGACTATGGTTCAGACGCGTCCTTGCTCGGGTCTAGAGACGTGATGCCCCGCGTTTGGCATGTATGCCCCATAATACTAATCTTGTTGATCGTTATAATAGCATACGTTTTCTGTAAAGATACTAATCAAAACAACTCACCTGGCGAGTAAAACAAGCGAGATCGGCATCTCTTTCTAGTAGAAGTTTGTCGTGAAGCTACTTCCGCATTTGTCAACGACACTGTTGATGTCATGTGGTTTCTACATCTCATGATTTTCTCATGATTTACAAATACACATTTTTGGTCATTTGTACCTTTAAAGCTTTTATATGAAATCACATTAAACATCTAATTTGTCTGATTCAATGAACCCACCTGCAAGTGAACACCACACTAACCATTTACCTTTAGTTTAGAAAGATCCTTTATTCAGAAACAAGAAAAGGTGTGACTACTCAAGGAAACACCAAAAAGTCACAATACCCTGTACATAGAGAGGTCAATCCTCAGGGAGTTGTGAAGCTGGTCCAGAAGCTTGACAAATCGCTCTTTCTACAAAGAACAAATACAAAACCATCCCAAATAATTAGTACAAACACTTCAATGCTGAAATCGTCCTTTTCGGTATGGCTGGATGAAGCACTCACCCCAAAGTTGGAGGCAGCGAAACGGTCAGAGGCAGACACATTGTTGGTGGCCTGGGTTGTGTGAGCGTAGTAAGCGTTGATGTTGGCCAGTAGGGTGCTCATGACCGCAGGCACTCCAGGACACATGTACTTTGATGACAAACAGGCAAAATGTCTAGAAGGAACAAAAAGTACATAAGCAAACAGCTAAAATGTCAATGGCAAAACTTTTAGAAGAAAAGAATCATACGTCATGGCTTGATAAATGGACTCCACTCCGTAACGCATGGCAAACTCATCTACGATTTCTTGAGGCGTCTCTTCAAAGTAAACCTTCCATGCATCATCACCCTTGGCATCTGGTATCTTCACCACCCCATTATTCTGGATGTCCGTTAGATAGTGGAAAAGGTTCTATGGAGAGATGGAAAGAGGATCAATTCGCTAAGGACTAATTTGATACTATGGACTTAAGCTTGCTAATAAAAAATTGTAGGTGGAAAATGAGATTGACTAATATGATCATGAAAGCATCAGGCTGACCTCATGCAAGCAAGTGTACTGGACGTGGTATGGAGCTACAGTTTCCTCTCCTTTGATCTCCACACTGATGTGCATACGAATGGCTCCAGATACAGCAGACTTGTCTGTTCGCTTGTCTGAAAGGAAGCAAAATGAGGTTGGTACACCATGAAAAGAAAGTGGTTCAAAAACCACAAAAAAATGTCACAAAGTTATTAAAAAAGAAATTAATATGGAAAGGAAAATCCTACAAAAAATTATTAAACATTTTATGAAATATGAAAATTATATGGAAATAAAAGGAAACTGTACTTACAAGAAAATCATACAAAAATTGTATGCAAAATGAAAACTGTCCAAAAACACACACACACACCCACACCAATCCCCCCCCCCACACACACACATCATCCATAAAATTGTAAGAAAAATAAAACTGTACAAAAATTGTAATAAAAAACAATAATCCACAAGGCAAACAAAATCATATGAAAAATCATATGGAGAAAAAAGTATATTTTGAAGTCAAATGACCCAGTGTTGATCTTAAAAGTTCTAGGAAAATGTAAAGTAAAATGTGTAACTTCCATTTGTAATTTTTTAATGCAGTAAAACTTTCAAGTGTCTTTTTCGCAAGGTAGGTAGAAAATGGCGTTTTTGGGTATAATGACAAATATTTTGGAAATTAGGTTTCAAAGTGCAAGTTTTTGAAAACGTCATGTGTGTTAGTAGTATATTAGGTATGTAGATATGTGCAGTACATGTTGATTTTAAAAGCAAGTGGGAACAAACATGTGAAATGGTGGAGTACATGGCACTGTTGTTGCTGCTCAAGAGTTTGCTAACGCTTCTTCAGCAAAGTGTGGATTTACTTCACCAATATTACAACCAACAGCAGAAACACATCAAATATATCATATAATCGTCCCTTCCCTACAGGTACTGTTTACTAACAAGGTGACAGCGCCAACTACTGGCCTGGCAGTTTTTGGTGTTTTTGGCAGTTTTCGCAGATGTATAAATGCTAATTGTTTTGAAAAAGTTGTAGTGTATACGTGAAACTTTAAAAACTTTTCAGTTTTTGACCTCACCGTCGTTGTGTAAATGTAGCCTGATATATATAAGACAAGATGTGATATGTGAGCGCCCACCTAATGATGTCACGCTAACTGTTCTGTAATCCTCGGCTTTGCATCTAAAGGTCATTGGCAAATGGGGTCAAAGTTGAGATTGTCTGATCTTTGAGCATTACATTGCTGTTCTGTGCGCAACATAAATATATACATTACATTTATGGAATTAATGCTTGGCTGCTCACCCAGGTTGTACCAGACGTCCATTTCTCCACTCAGCGTTCGAACTTCAATGATAGTCTGGCCGAGGAAATCGTCAGACTCTCGTTTGAACTTCTGCTTTACTCTGGACTTAATATCGTCATCCTCGTCCCAAACGCGCACTTTGATCCGATCGGAAGAGTTGTGACACTCACTGTTGAGATGTTTTCGTATCACCATAAGCACTGATCCTCAACAAGTTTGACACATATTAATTGAGATTTGAAGCCACTTACAAATTGAAGCTCTCGTCCCATACAGGATTGAGGTTGCCGTAGATGGTCTTGGTTCGTTTTTTGGTCTTGCCTACTTGCACCGTAACATAAGGATCACTGGAGCCAGTTTTGTCCTTTGCTTGCAGGCCCTGGGCACATAATACTGATCGGAAAAACAACAGGGTTCATATTAATATTAACTGATATGACATAAACTTGTTCTAGTCAAAGTGGGTCGTTACCGGTGATGCTGATCTTGGCTGACCACTTGGACGTCCCGTCCAGGACGCTTTGCTTGACCTGCTTCATATGTGCCACGTGTGTTGCCTTGATGACTCCAAACACATCCTGAATCAGCTCAAATATCTCAGGTTTGTTGCGTTCACGGATCTTCATGCGGTCTTTCAACACCATGATGATGTTCTGCGTGCGATCCTCAGCTCCATGCTTAGAGCTCTTCTCCGCCGCCCCTGTGGAAGATGGATAAGGTTTATTTCAATACTCCTTATATTTACACTTACAGCTGAAAGTTTGGAACGGATGTGGTTTTTTGATGTTTTTGAAAGAAGTCTCTTATTCTCACCATGGCTGCATGTATTCGATCAATTTAAAATAACAGTTTTCTATGTTAATATATTTAAAAATCTAATGTTTTCATATGATGGCAAAGCTGAATTTTCAGCAGCCATTACTCCAGTCTTTAGATCCTTCAGAAATATGCTGACTCAAGACATCAATAATATTTCTTCTTATTTTAAATGTTTTCATTGCTTTATTTTTTTTTATTGCGAAAACTGATACAGTACCAAAAAACAACTAAAAAATAACTAACTTTTTTTTTAAGAAATGAACTTATTCAGCAAGAATGCAATTAAATTGATCAAAATTTACAGTGAACATATTTATAATGTTGCAAAATATTTATATTTCAAATAAAAGTAAAAAAAAAAAAGAAAAAATATGAATATATGAGCTGCTGGAATGGCTGATGAAAATTCAGCTGTCATCAGAGAAATAAAATACATTTAAAAATATGCTGAAAAAAAAAAAAAAACGTTCTACTGTATCAATAAGAGTAACAATATTTCACAATAATTCCGTTTTTACTGTATTTATATTCAAATAAAATACAATAAAAAAATATTATTTTCCCAAACTTTTGACGGATATTTGAATATGGTAAAAATAATAAATAGTTATATATTAAAAAAATATATAGTATTTCTCTCTCTCTCTCTCTCTCTCTCTCTCTCTCTATATATATATATATATATACACTATAGTTCACAGATTGTGGGATCATTAAGATTTTTTATATTTTTAAGACGTTTCTTTTGCTCATCAATGATGCATATATTTGATCAAAAATACAGAAAAAAACTATAATATTGTAAAATAACGACTTTCTGTTTTAATATGCTGTAAAACATAATTTATTACTGTGACGCAAAGCTGAATTTTTCAGCATAATTACTCTGTTTTTCCCATTCCGACTCCTAACAAAAATTATTAATCAGCACAAACTGTTTCCAATATTGATAATATTTTAGAATGATTTCTGAAACTTTTTCCAAACTTTTGAACAGTAGCGTATTTTTTGTATCGAGCATCTTACTCTGTAAACAATCTGCATTAAGCAAATCTTGACACTTCTCGTGACACTTGACCCCACACTCGGTGCAGCGCATGCCCTGTCGAGCGATGCCCCACAGAAGCCCCTCGCACTCGTAGCAGTAGGTGGGGGTGGTGGCCGTCCACACCTCAAAGTTGTGTGGTGTCGTACAGGAAATGGGGTAGATCAAAGCCTGCAGGGACTTCTTATAGACGTGACTCTTCTGCATGGTCATAAAAAATCAACAGGTAAATGGAAAACAGTTCTGGAGTGCAAAATATCAATGTCCAGGAAGATAACGGGTCTTGTTGACATACCAATTCTTCATTGTTAAGTGTGCTGGAGGCCATAGCAGAAGTGATACCTGCTTTTCGAGAGTTCTGGACAAGGGACTACAAGAGAGAAAAAAAAAAGTAGGTCTCAAAATAAAATTATGTATATGTTGAGTTTGTGGTTGGAACTGAAGCCTTTAACCCATGAGTGCTGAAAAGGTGAATACTTACCATTGCCTGCAGGAGGTTAGGCATTGGAAAAAAGAAATAAATTTTAGAATTTTGCCAAAGGTAACACGGCAAGTTTTTAATTCATACATCAACTCAACCAGGGTTGACTGAGTCAAAAAGGTTTTACTTTTTATAGATCTACTGACTTGGAGAAAAGTATGCATGTAAAGAGGCCACATGGAGAAAGTATTTACATAAAGAGGCCACAAAAAAGTGCTTGTCCAACAAGAATGCATGTACAATGCAAGAGAGAGCAGAGAGAGAGAAAGAAAGAGAAGGAGGAGGTACTTTGTCTCTAGTTGAATTGTTTTTGACATGCATTTTCATTCTGCTCAAGTCAGCACTTTGGCGTCTGACTCTTAGAGTCAGTATCGGTGACGGTAAGATGGATTAAAACCGACTAACTGCGGAGCTGTTTAGTGCAGTATGCTAATTTCTCCCTCATCTTCCAGTCTGTAGCGTCAAAGCCAGCTCTGACAGATCTCCAGTGAAGGCTGCCAGGATAAGTACAGCCAGACCTACACAACAGCTGTCAGCTAATGAACGTTTTTTTTTTTTTTTGGCTCTTGTTACTTTGTTTAATCAATACACAACTAACTCTCCTGTCAATCTAATGAAAAGCTTCTTCAGAAAGCGTTGTTAACAAGTAAACTCAAAAATGGATTCTGCAGCTTGTCGATGTAGATAATAAACATGCACTAATGCAACACAACTCTTTAGCATTTTGTTAACACTTAATTTAATTGCAATGCAATCAATTTAGCACTAAATTAATACATTGTGTTGGCTGTAACCAGATTGAATTACTAGGTACATTTAAATGCGGTTATTATTACATCGCATCTTGCTTGTTTTTGAACATGCACTGATGAATTAGGCATGATAAGACCAGAAACATGTATTATTAGTTGGATCAATCTAGATTTCTTGTTGGCTTTAGCATCTATATTTCCTCTATCAATGCGAGAACCAATGATGCATCAGAGGAAAAGTTCAATAAGCTCCCAAAGTAGGTTACAGGCACAAAACAAGGTTAGCAGACAATGAAGTCAGCTCAGGCAAAAATACACAGGCCTAAATGAATGGGACTGTAAAGGAGACATTGAGGCAGGAGATGCATCAGTCTACAGGGTGAATGGAGCTGAGTCATGCTCTGATGACGTCTAACCCTGTAGCCTTGATTCAAACAGATGTGCCACAGAGACTTCTGTGAACTACAGACCCTTGACAGACTGCTGCCCAAAATAACCCCTCTGATGTGTATGGACGGTGCTTTTGAAGAGTTGGGAAGGTGATGTTGGAACCAGCCATGCTTTAGTTGAAAGTTAGACGCACTGAGGCAGATGAGGTTGTGTGACTCACCAGGTCTCGGACGAGAGGGATGGCTTTCCTCTTGCGTAAGTCAGGCATGCTGTCTATGCTGTAAAGAGCACCTCCAGGCCTGCGGATCAAATGCGTAGATATATATATATATATATATATATATATATATATATATATATATAAAATATTGAATGAACTGTAGTAAAGAAATAAAACAATGCCAAGTTGACAAAATATAACATTAAAAAGTATATAAATCACTTGTTTTTCGAAAGAAACATTATCCAACAGTAATACCAGCAGGTAAAGTTACAGCGGCAGTCCGCGTCTCTCTGGCCTCCCCTGAGCCCATTGAGTTTTAACAGACCCCCTGAAGCGTGCCTTGAGTTTGTTGGGGGGTAATTGAGAATGAATGGGAGAAAGTAACGTGAAAGGAGGCAATGCCTCTACTGCGATATGATTGGATATGACTGGTTATGTTGGACTGTGGATGTTTCATGTGATTAATCCTGCCTTTTGTTTTTCTGTGCATTTCAAGTTTGCGGATCAGTCTAAATGAACAATATAATGGTGTTAATTGGAAAACTAATTTAAAAAGTAAGTAAACAACTCATACACTTACAGATAACCTCTTTGTTATGTCAAAGTAAGATTTAAAAAGGCATGAAAACATGATCTGTGGGAGTTTTTAATGAGTAATCAGCTTGAAATTTGAGGTAAATCTCTGTCTTTGACTAATATTTACAGATCTTTTAATGATCATCTGAAAAAAAAATCAAAAATAGTTACAAGTTTAAAAATTAAAAAGAGTAACTGAACTAACTAAATATATTGTTAAAATGTATACTGCCTTGAGTTATTATTTTGGATTAAATATAAAGAGCTTAAAAACATTAACTGAATTTACATTTGATTTATATTACACATAAAAAAAATAAAAAAATAAAACAATAAGTAAAACTTCGTGTTAAGCATTTTCCTCCAATAGAAAATCGTTATAACGTAAAAAAATAAATAACTAAAATAAAAAAGTGGCTTAATGCATTAAGAAAGTAATATTAAAAGGTATAAAAAAACTCAGTGTACTGATGATATAAACTATATGCAGACAAGCAGCCCAGGATATGAACACAAAGTGCATGCATGTTAAGTGTTTTCCTTTGATAGAAACCATTAATAATAATAATAAAAAAAAACGCTTAACGTGGCTTAAACGTTAAAGACAGTGGTATAAAAAGGCCAAATAAAGTAAATTTTATGTGTCTGACTTCCAGTCTTATACATTTCTGCAATTTTAAGCTATACAGAACAGTTCATCTTGCTGTTTGATATTGTGAACCGACACACAGGGTGGATAAAACAAAAAATGTTACTGTTTATTGCACTGTTATTTTTCTCATTATTTCCCTACTGTGCATAATGAAGCAGAAGTCTTGCACATTCACAGAGAAAAAGGCTTACGTCCACATTGAAAAATAAGGTGGTTAAGTTGGTGGTGTTGCTACAGTAGCGAATTTACACCATTCTATCTCTCACTGCAGCCAAAAGTATCCGCATGCGCTTGAAGCCACTGAGTCACATGATGGCATGACAACAAAACAGCATAGCAGGGGAGGAGCAGCAATGTTTGCATTCGAGATGTAAAAAGAGCGATATATACACACACAGACAAGTCTAATCTTTGTTAAATGTATTAAGCAATGTATTAAGTATAGAGGAGAGAAAAGTCCGGCTAGTATTGATCCAATACCAATACAAACGTTGGCATTGATATTATCGATATTAGGATCGATCCGCCCACCCCTAAAGCGTATTCGTCATAGTGATTCATAAAGCTTCAGGTACTTCCTGATGTTTAAATGTTTACATAAATTATATATCATCTAAAGCATGAAGTTTGAATTGCTCAGACGCATAGCTGCTCTGAAAAATTAGCTGCAGTCCTTTGGTGACACTCACCCTGCTTGCAAAAAGAGTGACGCAAGTCCTGGAGTCTCGCCTCGAGCCTGGGGACAACAGGGAGTTACAGCAGGGTCAGTGACAGATCTCTACATCTCTCTTTAATCCATCTGCTAAACCATATTTAACATTTTTTCAATATCCATGCAGACCTCACAATGTAATTTCAATGATATAATTTATAATAAAGAAAAAAGACCATTGTCTGTTTTGAGAGGAGAAAGAGCCTGCAGTCAGCTGATCTCATTGACGTCAGTTGCAGGACTCTCTCATAATTAGACTGGATTTGCCGGACATCTTTATCTCATCCATCATTATTCTTTCATCACAACTCCATGAGTATCTCAGAGGAAGCAGGCTGCAGCCATCGGTCAGGAATATGTGTTTAATTTGGACCCACACATAGTCACACCCACCTTTCAGACTGCTTGTCCAGCTTCAGTAAAGCAGTGAAGAACATGACAATCATCATGGCAATGACAAAAAACTGAAAGAAATAAAACAAAAAAGCAAAAACAAATGGGGTTGAACACAAAGAGGGGGCAGGGCATGAAATCTCAAAACAAAGACTTGTATTGTAAACATATGTAAAATGTAAACTTAAAAGCAAGTGACAAAAAAGTAACATGACGTGGACAAGACAGGCAAGAAAAAGGACAACAACGCCGGGCAAGAAGACTAACCAAAAACTGACAACCCAGTGTTGGCCAACAGAACCAACTGTACTGGGCATAAGCAAGCTGGCAAACTTTGATTGGTTACTGAATTACTATGTACTTGGAGAAAGCTAATCAAACAAATATAGTATCAATGTCAGGCTTCACAAGACCTCATGTACCTCCTGAAGTTGAAGGCGAACCCTGTTGAAGAGTCGCAGCCAGTTGGCTTTGGCCCTTAGTGCAGGGTCCACAGGTGGCTCCAACTTTGGTGTGCTGGGAAAGGATGGACATTTTTTTTTAGATATAACTAAGCATTCAGCAAAATGTCATGAAAGGCTACACCTTCTCCAAGGACAAGCTTACCTCTCTGGAGGAGCATCTTTCTTTTCTTGTTCTGCTTCAGGCAGGTTCTCAGTAGCAGGGGTAAGCAAAGGTTCCTCCGAAGGAGCTGCCTGCTTGCCTGCAGGTGTTGGGACCTTCTCAGGCTCCAACTCTGAGACTCGTGGTGGGGTCAAGGTATGAGGGACCTTGGCAAAAACACCCTGTGGCTGCTGTGGGGGCGGTGACTTTCGCTTAGGCTCAATGGTCTGGAATGGTGGTTGAGATTGTGGTGGCTGTTGCTGGTGTATGGAAGCCTGTTTCTCCAGTGGTGGACGGCTGGTTGGGGCCTCAGGAGCTAACGCTGGGGCAGTGCTGGTTGGGGTAGGGGTGTAAGGTGGCTCCTGCTCTTCACTGAGAGTACCATCCAGTGGATAAAGGTCTCCGTCCTCTTCATACACCATTCCTTCCTCTTCCTCCTCATAGGGAAACTCCCTTTGCTCTTGCTCATAGATCTCACCATCCTCTTCATCATAGAGTGCACCTTCTTCACCTCCATCTTTGTTATACTCCCCATCATCACTGTAGACGCCATGCGGCTCATCTGGATCCCAACCAGGTGAGTCTTTACCATAGCTAACGGAGGAATGGCAGGAATGGTAGGAGTCATTCTCATCGTAGAACTCTCCGGAACCTCGGAAGCTCTCACCATCCTCTGGGCCAAACTCCTCACTGAGTTGGGAGCTGCCACGGCTCAGCTCACCCGAGGAGGCATAGCGACTACTACCGGTGGGGCTGTGGGAGTAAAGAGTTGTTAGTTATAGGTCATGAAAGAAACAAGATGGGCGACTGCTGATATACGGTTTATGGGCCATAATAATTGTGGTAAAGAAAGCAGGAACGACCAACCATAAAGGAATCTTATCCTTGTCAGCTGATAGAAGTCTCTCCCTGCTGAAAACAAAAGCTTAAAACCTGCCAAATATGGTTTTCTGCTCTTAACTGGTCTCTCAGAAGGCTGGCCAATACACCATCTTAAACCAGCTAAGACAAGCAAACAAATTTAGGGTTGGTTTAACGGTATTCTCTTCAGCAGGGAAAAGGTTTCTGCTTATTTATGGATGTATGCGTGCAGGTAAGGTGGTGAGAGAAAACAAGACAGAATCCTGAGGTTCATTTGAGGGATTCGAAGGAAAAAACTCACATCAACATACAGACTCAAAAAGAACTGTTTCACAAAAACTGCGAAATGCCAATGGGAAGAGTTGTCCATGGACAGATTCATCCAGGTGGACTTAAGAAAGGACAACACATTGAAAAAACAGAGATAGAAACACTGAGCTGAAAGAAAAAGGGGATACAGCATTTTCCTGTGACACTTTAAACAATGGAAGGCTATTTATCTTTGCTGATGAATGAGCCAATTAGGTGTAGAGAGATTGAGAGAATGGAATGAGTAAGAAAAGATGCGCTGCCACACACACACACATTATCGATTACGGGACCTAAGGTTTAGTAATGCATGAAGAATCAGAAGCGAAAGAGATGGGGTGTGTAATAGGCTGTGAGCCAAAAAGCATCTGGGCTTCAGACTAGAGGAAATATGAGAGCCACAGGACACACACACAATTACACATACAATCACAATTCTGTCAAGCCTTTCCGCCGATTAATCATATATCCTTGTCACCTTTTCTCACTTCCTCGCACACAAACCCATAAATTCTCAAGACACACACACACAGCTTTATTTCCTGTCTTCCACACGACACATTTTGGCTTTCGGAAAGGTTTTGTCCATGAGATGCTGAAAGGGTAAATCAGTGATGTGAACATCCCCTGGTCTCTGTCATAGCCATCAGCATGGTCCATTCTGCTGCCCACACACAGCCTAGTGTGTCTAAAGGCTATGTAATTAGCGCACACTAGGCTTTTGCAATTACAACGTTATTCTCTAACTCTGTCAGGCATATAGCAGGCAAATAACAGACTTCACAAAAAACACACTTTGTGACCAACCCAGTGGACCCCCGTCTGCAATTGCACCAAATTCCGATTTACACAGTACAGAAGTCACAAGAAAAAGCTTCTGAGACGTACGGGTTGGTTACCTAATAACAGGTGACAGGTCATTAACAGGTACACAGTAGTCATGATAGAGGACATAGATACATATACAAAGAGGTATACATAAAGTATATATATCAATAGACCATGTATGTAAAAGAAGGACTGGTGCGCATGCATGGCAAGCATAGCGAGGACCACAGGACCAGACAAGTCCAATTCCACGACATCATCACAGCGGGACGGAATCACAGGCTGGAGCAAGAAGAAGAGCAGGAGGAGGAGGTGGAAGAGGGTGGAGGTGTAGGAGCTACGGAGACCCACCTATCAGAGAGCGAGTGCCTACTGTCTAAGGAGTACTGGCGGCTGGTCCGCCTGCTTGAGCCAGAAGCCGAATCGAGATCGCTGCGGTCGTTGGTGGCGGAGTCTAAACTATCATAGCGTCTGGTGAGAGGGAAGGGGATGGGGGAGGCAGGAAGAGGAGGAGCATGAGTAATGTCTTTTTTCATCTCACCTTATGTGTTGGGAAAATGACCCAACTTAAGGCAATGGTTAATCAGCTACTAAGAGACTCTTATCAAAAGCATCACTTTGGGATCAGGGTCTATCCATTTGTAAGACTGTAGGGTGGCTGCTTTGAGGCAGCTATGCTCCTTTTGGTAAAACTATCTTAAGGGACAGTTCCCCAACAGTCTGCCCTGTTAAAAAAAAAAAAAACAGCATATGTTTTGAAGCATGGCAGCTGGTTTGAGCTGGCTTAAGCTGGTCCTTAGTTGGCCACGAGTTGGTTAATAGCTGGTCATGTGTTGGTCCTAAGCATCAGCTTCTACTCAGGACCAGCTGATAACCAGCTCAGGACCAACTAAGGACCAGTTCAAACCAGTTGCAATGTTAAAAACTTGGAGAAGGAGCTTCAGGTGCCATTTGGGACAAGGCAAGAGTCTTAGAGCACAAAGTCTCCAGCATGCAATGCAATAATGTAGGGAATACCACATTTGCAAGACAAAATGTACAGGAAATAAAACTCGTTTTGAAGTGAAATGGGCCAAAACGAACAATTGAGGGGAAACGTTGCATTCATATCACAGAGTGGCACCAGTGTGGCTCCAAACCCATGAAGTGTATACAATGACCACTCATCCATGGCTTGTATAGTCACCAATGCATAGGAATAAGAACAGAGGAAAGTCCCACAGACACAGTGAATGTTTTTACCAACTGATAGAGGCTAAGTGACTAGAATTAGAAAATACATTGCAACCAGGAATTGGGGCTTATGGAATTTACCTAATGGGTCTCTGGTTCATCTAGTCATAGTCATGCATGTCGTTGTAGCGGAGCATGGTGCATGTGACGGATGGGTATTGGTGCATGGATTCGTTGGGCTGGGAAGTGGTTGTAGAATGGAGGCGGGATACGTTGCTGCGTTTTCGCTGCGGTAATCACTGTCTCGATCGTCCACAGCACTGTCTGGATCGTCATCTGAGAAGCAAGTGGAGAATTTAGATGTAAATTGTGTGATTAACTGTAATATCTGGTACTTTTTTAAATATTGATGTTCTAGGACCAAAACCATGCCCATCATACTTTGGGAGGAGTCAATGAAAGTTTTCATGCATTTCTTTTTAACCCATAATAAACAAAGTTTACTACTTTGCTGGTCCCCCCATAGACTCCAGTTACCTATTAGAACAATGATCGACACAAAAATTAGAAGCAGACAAGAAAAAATTTTTTTTTTGAGACACATGCCTCTGTGTGCCCATGAACAAGCAGCTTGTTATAAATCTAGGTTGTAAAACTACCAGGTGTGACAGCAGACATAAATTTGGATGTCTGGAGTGCAGAATAAGTGACCTCACCCCAGGTACGCTAAGTGCTAATGGTTAATAGCTCGTGATGTAAAGCATGGCCTGTTGGCAAACCAAAGATTTCCCGCTCCTTAACCCACACATGCATGCGATATTGCTGAATACTGTCCAGGAAATCTTTATCACCATGATGCTAAGCCATCCATCTAGTGCTCAGAGATAAAGCAATCTCATATTGGACATGCTGATGGGTGACTGACCTCTAATGAGGTTCTGCACACATCAACCTACCAAGGGGACTTGCAATTTATAGTGTGTGTCTAAGTGTGAGTAGTGCTTAAAAGCTCACAGCACTGAGTTGATGGCACTGGAAGTGGTCTCTCGTGCTCCTCCTGGTATGGTACTGCAAAATAAGCAAACAAAAAATGACCTGTTGAACAGGTGATAGTCTTTATTTAACAGGTCCAGTAGTTCAGAAGGGCAAAGAAAAAAAAAAACTGTTCAGGTCTCAGGAGTACTCTGACAGACTCAAAATTAATGCATGTTCCGCCCTTGGGCTCTGGGGAGGACATGTAAACACAACAAGACTCACATCTTGGTCCCTCATGGCATTAAGCTGCTCCAATTTCTTGGCCCCAAGTCATCGAGCTTCCTCCTCTGTATATCTAGAATGATGAAAACTATGGGTTAGCATTAGGATTGATTGCTGGACCAAATTGCAGTATTTTAGAAAGCAAAACACAGTAAGGATACCTAATTGGGATTCAAATCGTGTATCCAAAAGCACTCGATGGAACGTGGGATCTTTGGTGCCACAGATCTCATTCTCAGCCCATTAATGACCTGGAGTCTAAAGTCAGCCATTGTCCTGGACCTTCCTACAACACGAGAAAAAAAAGCACTGCGCTCAGAGACATGTTGTTGTCTGTAGGAGTGGGAGTCATTTTATTTTACACCAACGATACTATAAAGTTAATTTTGCTTTAAATAATGCCTTTATGATATAAACATGTTTGATATCAAAGAATATCAAATATGTCAATATCCCAAAAACAAACAAAAAAACTTAAGCTCACTGAAGACAAGTAACATTGCAGCGATTAAATAAGAAATTAGGAACTAATTACAAGCAATAGGATGAAAAAAACAAAACTAATACAGAAAAACAAATAAATAATGTATTGTAAATATTCGTTTTTTATTGTATTTGTATTGTATTTTTTTTGATAATGTAAGAAAATTTGTTTAAATGTTTTGCTTGAGCAACTGTGTTGTGCTGTGTGCAAACTATTATGCAACAACTGCATGAGTGTAAAAACAAAAATGCAATTCACGATCGAAAATTTAGGTGAGATAAATAATATTTTAGAAAAATGTTTCCTTCCACCCCTCAAATAAAATAAAGAAATAATTGAATAAAAAACCCTATGAGAGGGAAATTTCTCCCCATTTTCACAAATGAAATTCAGGCCCTGAATAAATCGTCTAAAAATCCTAATTAATGTATTACTATAAATAATTCTACATGATAAAAAAAAAGATTGGTATCGGTGATCGTATCGGCAGATACTGCTTTCTATAATTTGTGATCAGCCTCAAAAATCCTGATCGGAGCACCCTTAAAAATATTATATAAGGGCCTTTCGCACCGTTTTAGTTCCAGAACTAAATGTGAAGTACTAATGTACTGGGACGATTGTGCTCAAACTATTTCCCAGTTTTATTTAAAGGATTGTAAGTGACGTAAACGGTTACAGAGAGATCATTTGTGCGCGGCTTTAACAACAGGAGGATGGAGGGCGCTGTCATCGGAGCTGTGTTTTTGTTGCATCTCACAGGTTTCACAATAATGGACATGAAATGTCTACGCATACATAAATTTAAATTAAATAAATGTATGCATTTAGCAGACGCTTTTATCCAAAGCGACTTACAGTGCATTAAGGC